>NC_134691.1:191332778-191620278 GCF_050947455.1 Rhinoderma darwinii | reverse complement strand
TCATTGCGTATGCAAGAAAGACATTTCAGACATCAATTTTAGACATTTCAGACATCAGAAAGGGTTATTTACAGTTAGAGTAGTCAAACTATGGAATGCCCTACCCCAAGAGGTAGTAATGGCAGACACTATGTCAGCATTTAAAAAAAGGCTAGATGATTATTTACTGACAAATGGCATTGAGGTTTATAATTAATTAAGCAATGAATGACGTGTAATTTATTAAGAATGGTTGGACTAGATGGACCTGTGTCTTTTTTCACCCTTTGTAACTATGTAACCCTTAGGGTAAGGCCACACGGAGCGGCACTGACCCAGCCACGCTGGAACCATGTTCGGCATGGCTGTCAAATAGCCTGTTAATGGCCGCATGTTGTTGCAGGTAAAACGGCCCTTTACGTGCAAAATAATTCGGGCATTAATTAATACACCTTTTATGGCCACACGATTTTTCAGCTAAAGGACCGTTTTACTCGCAACAATACGCGGCCATTAACAGGCTATTTGACAGCCGTCATGGTGCCGGCGTTGCTGATGGCCGCATCATGGCCGTGTCAGTGCCGCTCCATCTGGCCTTACCCTAACACAGGGGTGGATCCAAAATGAAGGAAAAGCATAAGGCTGGATTCACTTACAGCATTTTGCAGTGCTTATCGTAGATTTTTGGTTATGTTTTTGTGTGGCCAGATGTTACATTGAAATCAATAGTCAAATATAAAAATCACTACATACACTGCATTTTGGTTTGTGCCATTTTTGTGACTTTTTTTGCGGTCAGTGGTGGCTTTTTCACAATGCAGTATGTTCCTAGTGTGGCATTTTTCCCACAGGCTTCTCTATAGGACGCCAGAAAAAAATGCATGTACAAAATGATACTAAATAGAAATCCACCAAAAACGGATGAAAAAATGCATATCTTACATATAAAAAACACTGATGTTTTAAAATGCGTTTATTGCAGTTAAAACTGCCAGAAAAAGGAGGCATAATGTAGTTATCTTTTTGTATCCACTACGGTGTTTTGCTGAAAAAAAATTAATGCATAAAAAAACGACATAAAAAACTGGCACAATAAAATAGTGTAAAAAAAAACTGCCCATGTGTTTCCAGCTTTAGACAACTTTCACAAGACAATATTCTGGTCAGTATTTTGCATCAGTGTTTGAAAGCAAAAATGAAAAAAAAAAAAACAGACAAAGTATAATAGAAAGATTTGTACCTCATCTGTATTTTGGACTCACTCCTGGTTTTGGCTTCTAAAAATGTATACAAAATACTGACCTATACTGCCATATAAAAGTGGCCTTACTAGTATTGGGATAAGACTCAGATTTACAGCTTCCCCATCTATATAAAATAGGTAGCTAGATTCTTTGTATTCTCTGACTATGTATGCAAAATTAGCCACAAAATGGGCAAAAATTGTGTGTGTATTAAAGCCAGGGTGTCTACATGATGTCCAAGGTCCCTAATGAGGAGCATTCATAGGGGTTTTCCTGAGTGGGAAACTCTTTCAAATACCCTCAAGAAAATATAATATAGACTAACATTCATTCTAAATCTAATATAAAAATAAAACATGAAATGTTCTTTTTAACTATTATTATTATTATTATTATTATTATTATTATTATTAATTGAGCCCAAAAAGAAAGTTTATTGTTCATGTGCATTGAGTGTGGAGTTGGTTAGAAAGCTTTTTCTTAGACATGCAAAAAAGTATTTTTTTTATTTTTAACCCATCACATATATTTGAAAGATTAAATTAAAAACATGCAGATTTTCTGAACTACCAAGACTGATGCCATATTTCTGAGAAGGTTAATTGTCTGTAAGGTAAAATAAGGGTTCCAGGAACTTGACAACTACCAATTAAAGGCTATGTACACCTTTGAAATCGTGTTGTTTTTTTTTAAATTGTTCTTTACAAAAATGTCTATCATTTTGTTTTGTGCTACTTTCCAAATACTTTTTATAAAAAAAAATGTTTTACTTTTTGAGATACAGCTTTGTATTCTGTATAGAGAGCAGCTGCATCTAGCACTGAAACCTGTATCTGTCAGGTCATCGGCACTGACGGGTTCAGTGTCATCGGGTCCTGCGTGTCAAGACACGCAGGATCGAGCTGTTTTTGGCGATCACATCAAAGTGACAATTTTTACATCTAAGATTCAGGAGAAAAAAATACTTGTTAATAATCTCTGTTAAAATTGCTTCAATTGGCATACTAGTCCTTCTCAATGAATTAGAATATTATCAAAAAGTTAATTTATTTCAGTAATTCAATTCAAAAAGTGAAACTCATTTATTATATAGATTCATTACACACAGAGTGATCTATTTACAGCATTTTTTTATTTTAATGTTGATGATTGTGACTCAGTTAATGAAAACCCAAAATTTAGTGTCTCAGAAAATAGAATATTAAATAAGCCCAATTTCAAAAATGATGATGGCATGGAGGCGATCAGCCTGTGGCACTGCTGAGGTGTTATCAATGCGGCGTGGCATGGAGGCGATCAGCCTGTGGCACTGCTGAGGTGATATGGAAGCCCAGGTTGCTTTGATAGCGACCTTCAGCTCATCTGCATTGTTGGGTCTGGTGTCTTATCTTCCTCTTGACAATACCCCATAGATTCTCTATGGGGTTTCAGTCATGCAGGTTTGCTGACCAATCAAGCACAGTGATACTGTGGTTATTACACCAGGTATTGGTACTTTTGGCAGTGTGGGCAGGTGCCAAGTGTTGCTGGAAAATGAAATGAGCATCTCCATAAAGCTTGTCAGCAGAGGGAAGCATTGAAGTGCTCGAAAATTTCCTGCTAGACGGCTGCGTTGACTCTGGACTTGATATAACACAGTGGACCAACACCAGCAGATGAGGTGGCTCCCAAAACCATCACTGACTATGGAAACTTCACACTGGACCACAAGAAACTTGGATTGAGTGCCCCTCCACTCTTCCTCCAGACTCTGGGACCTTGATTTCCCAATGAAATGCAAAATTTACTTTAATCTGAAAACAGCACTTTGGACCACTGAGCAACAGACCAGTCCTTTTAAAGGCTCAGGAAACCTTTGCAGGTTTTTTGTGTGTTGATTAGCTGATTAGAGTGTGACCCCATGAGTCTACAATCTTCAACCTTTACCCAATATTAAAATTTTCCTAGAGACTAAATTTTGGGTTTTCATTAACTGTTAGCCATAATCATCAACATTAAAAGAAAAAAATGCTGCAAATAGATCACATGGTGTGTAATGCATCTATATAATACATGAGTTTCACATTTTCAATTGAGTTACTGAAATAAATGTTCTTTTTGATGATATTCTAATTCATTGAGAAGGACTAGTATATAAGGTATCTCTAGAATAGTCTAGGGATGGGGATTAATATAAGTGGTTTTTTTTTGTCAGGAAGCTGGAGGTACAATTTAAGTATAAATGTGTCATTGTTTAGAGATATAAGACAGTTCCCAAAAATTCTCTTAAATCTCTGTATACTGTAAATATCAGGTAATAGCTATCAATTCAGGTCTCTGGGGGCTTCAATTGTACGACATAGTCTTTCACTTTGTTAACAAAATAAAACAAACCTGTATTAACCGGTTAAGGACTAGGCTGTTTTACAGCTAAATGACCAGAGCAAATTTCACAATTTTGCTATGCGCTTCTTTACATGACTATAACTCAGCTGGTGAATAAAGTTCATCTTTGAATTTTACACTCTTTTTAAAGGACAGATAGGGCTTTGTTTTAGTGGCATTTGTCAGTATATATCATTTTTTTTTTTTCACTAAAGTGGGCAAAATTGGAAAAAAATGCAAGAATTTAACAATTGCGTCGGTTTATGCTAGCATTTTTCACACACGGTATGAACCACGGCCAAAATTAATCTCCTTTCACATTCTTCCACTTCTCCCGTGCATGGGCATACCAAATATGTGAGCCTTATTCACTGTGCGGGCATGTGCCAGGGCTTGGCATAAAAGGAGGCTTTTTGGCCTTTTCGGTCCAGGAATTTTGCATTTGATTTTAGAGCCGTATACTGTTTTCTGGGGGGCCTAATGCTGCTGAAACATTAGAAACACCCCATAAATGACTTCATTCACACAAGTAGACCCCACAAGGTTTCCTTCAAGGGGTTTATCATATTTTTAGCAAGTCCAGTTTTCTTCTGAAAGTTTCTTGAATAAGATGGAACAAAATAAAATCAGCACTTTTTTAGCAAATGCGTCAGTTTAGGCTAGTATTTTTCACACAGGGTATAGACCACGGACAAAATTCATCTCCTTTCACGTTCTTCCACTTCTCCCGTGCATGGGGATACCAAATATGTGTGCCTTATTCACTGTGCGGGCATGTGCCAGGGCTTGGCATAAAAGGAGGCTTTTTGGCCTTTTCGGTCCAGGAATTTTGCATTTGATTTTAGAGCCGCATACTGTTTTCTGGGGGGCCTAATGCTGCTGAAACATTAGAAACACCCCATAAATGACTTCATTCACACAAGTAGACCCCACAAGGTTTCCTTCAAGGGGTTTATCATATTTTTAGCAAGTCCAGTTTTCTTCTGAAAGTTTCTTGAATAAGATGGAACAAAATAAAATCAGCACTTTTTTAGCAAATGCGTCAGTTTAGGCTAGTATTTTTCACACACGGTATAGACCACGGACAAAATTCATCTCCTTTCACGTTCTTCCACTTCTCCCGTGCATGGGGATACCAAATATGTGTGCCTTATTCACTGTGCGGGCATGTGCCAGGGCTTGGCATAAAAGGAGGCTTTTTGGCCTTTTCGGTCCAGGAATTTTGCATTTGATTTTAGAGCCGCATACTGTTTTCTGGGGGGCCTAATGCTGCTGAAACATTAGAAACACCCCATAAATGACTTCATTCACACAAGTAGACCCCACAAGGTTTCCTTCAAGGGGTTTATCATATTTTTAGCAAGTCCAGTTTTCTTCTGAAAGTTTCTTGAATAAGATGGAACAAAATAAAATCAGCA
This sequence comes from Rhinoderma darwinii, assembly GCF_050947455.1. Classification (NCBI taxonomy): domain Eukaryota; kingdom Metazoa; phylum Chordata; class Amphibia; order Anura; family Rhinodermatidae; genus Rhinoderma; species Rhinoderma darwinii. The sequence goes on along the minus strand of NC_134691.1, from coordinate 191,615,273 downwards.
CTTTTTTAGCAAATGCGTCAGTTTAGGCTAGTATTTTTCACACACGGTATAGACCACGGCCAAAATTCATCTCCTTTCACGTTCTTCCACTTCTCCCGTGCATGGGGATACCAAATATGTGTGCCTTATTCGCTGTGCGGGCATGTGCCAGGGCTTGGCATAAAAGGAGGCTTTTTGGTCCAGGAATTCTGCATTTGATTTTAGAGCCGCATACTGTTTTCTGGGGGGCCTAATGCTGCTGAAACATTAGAAACACCCCATAAATGACTTCATTCACACAAGTAGACCCCACAAGGTTTCCTTCAAGGGGTTTATCATATTTTTAGACAGTCCAGTTTTCTTCTGAAAGTTTCTTGAATAAGATGGAACAAAATAAAATTACCTTTTTTTTTTAACAAATGCGTCAGTTTATGCTAGCTTTTTCACACACAAAATGGACCACGGACAAAATTCATCGCATTTCACATTCTTCCACTTCTCCCGTGCATGGGGATACCAAATATGTGTGCTTTATTCACGGGCATGTGCCAGGGCTTGGCATAAAGGGAGGCTTTTTGGCCTTTTCGGTCCAGGAATTCTGCACTTGATTTTATAGCCGCATACTGTTTTCTGGGGGGCCTAATGCTGCTGAAACATTAGAAACACCCCATAAATGACTTCATTCACACAAGTAGACCCCACAAGGTTTCCTTCAAGGGGTTTATCATATTTTTAGACAGTCCAGTTTTCTTCTGAAAGTTTCTTGAATAAGATGGATCAAAATAAAATTAGCAATTTTTTAGCAAATGCGTCAGTTTATACCAGCATTTTTCACACACGGCATAGACCACGGTCAAAATTAATCTCCGTTCACATTCTGCCACTTCTCCCGTGCACGGGGATACCAAATATGTGGCCTTATTTATCACATAGAGATGTAGGAGGGCGGAGGATAGAAGAAGATTATTTCACAAATCGCTTTTTTTCAAAGCTGGTTTTACAAAACTCAACAGAGTTTCTATAACACTTCCAAAATATCTGCTCTTGAAGCAGAAATCCCAAAATATTCATCTAGGGGTATAATGGGAATTTATTTTTTGGGGTTTTCTAAAATAAGAAATTTCAGGTTAATGCAAATGGAGCTCTCCAGCAGATGAACTTTAGAAAACATCAAACATGACATCCACCTCCCACCCATTCCCTCCCTCACCCTTGGAGTAAAATCAGGGGAAAAATAAAAACGTAATGTAGGGCAAATATATTTTCAACAAATTAACTAAAATCTAATAATTCAGAACAGTGTGGTATTTTTTAAAACATGGCTCAATGCACAGGCCTGGTTGTGAGGGACATGAGGGACAGAAATATCGGGAATCTTTGCGGTGCCCGTCTTTTCTGCAGACGCGGCACTTTTTCTGGGGGTTGCTTCTGGTTGCTGTTGGGGGAATCCGACTGATGAAGTGTCTTTCAGTCAGTCGCGTGACATCCTCAGACTGGGGGCATTCTCGGGTGTCCTGAACATCAAAAATGAGGCCTTCAATAATTTTTTCCTGGAAATCCAGGTATGTGTCTCTGCCTCTGTTTTTTTTATAGAGCACAAATGAGTTGTGGATGGCCACCTGTAACAAATAAATGGCCACTTTTTTGTACCAGGTTTTAGTTTTGCGTTTTACTAAATAGGGCTGTAAAACCTGGTCGCTTAAATCCACCCCCCCCATGTACTTGTTATATTCGGACACGCTCACTGGTTTGTGCTTGTCCGATGTTGCCCCTCTTTCCCTCACTGCCACTGTTCCTGCGGTATGAATCGTGCTTAGTACATACACATCTTTGCGATCCCTGAACTTGACCGCCAGCAATTCTTCAGATGCATAAGCACAGGAGTCCCCCTTTACCATGCGCTTCCCCACTAATTGCTGTGGAAAACCAATTCGGTTTTTGCGCATGGTACCACATGCCCCAGTCCTTGCAGCATGCAAATGCCTAAACAGGGGCACACTAGAATAAAAATTATCACAGTACAGGTGGTACCCTTTGTGAAGCAGAGGCTGCATTATCTCCCACACAATCTTACTGCTGGTGGAAAGATCAGGGGGGCATCCAGGAACATTTATTGTGCGGTCCCGCCCTTCATAAATCCTGAAGGCGGTGGTATATCCTGACCCGCTTTCACACAATTTGTAGAGCTTAACGCCATATCTTGCCCTTTTGGAAGGTAGATATTGGCGAAAGCTAAGTCTGCCATGAAAGTTGAGGAGGGATTCGTCCACACTTACATTCTGCTCAGGGGTGTAGAGTTGCAGAAATAAATTATTCAGGGAATTTATTAGCGGTCTTATTTTGAACAACCGATCCCGGTTTGCATCGGTACTTGGGGGGGCCTGTGCGTTGTCATTGAAGTGGAGGAACCTCATTATTGTCTCATAACGAGACCTGGGCATTACTGCAGAATATACTGGGGTGGCTTGGGCGGGTCTTGTTGACCAGTAAGACCTAATGGAGGGCTTTTTGACAATACCCATATTTAGGGTGAGCCCCAAAAAATTTTTTAATTCCTGCAAATTGGTGGGCGTCCAATCTCTGGCATGGGTGGATGAAGGTTTCTGCCTTATATATTGCGTGGCATATAAATTTGTTTCGTGGACAATCTGATTTAGGATGTCGTCCGTTATAAATAAATGGAAGTAATCCATTTGGACAAAATTTGTATTGTCCACGGTTATGCCAGGAGTGGCCGTAAATCCGTGGATTCTAGGCCCAAAAGATGGGGCAGGTGCCCATACAAGAGCCTGGACTGGAGGGACCAGGCTGTCCCGTGCTACAGCGCTACTTGGCCCTGCGCTTTCATGTTCTGCAGTTTCGACTGCATCAGGGACAACATCCCCTGAAGATGAACCTGAAGTGACGCTGTCATCGTCACTACCTAAAACAGGTTCCATCTCGGACGCCATCTCTGATGCGGTCTCCGACTCAGACCACAGCATGGCGTATGCCTCCTCGGCGCTAAACAACTTCCTCGCCATAACGTAACTAACACTAACACTAACTAAACAAATTTTTTTTTTTTTTTTTTTTTTTTATAAAACACACAAACTAACTGCTATATATATCTACACTACCGCTAACAAAAAAATAAACCGCTATTGCTATATATATTATATATATGTGGATATATATATAATTATATACTCCCTACCTGCCTATTCTAATAGAATAAAAGAAAGAAAGGTAGATAGATAGAAAAAAAGATAGATGGATAGATAGATTGTATAGATAGATAGAAATCTATCTATACAGAGAATGTTTTAGTGTAACTGTATTTTTTTTCACTGTATTCTTCTGGCAGCAATTCTCTCGAGTCTCTTCTTCTCCTCAAACTGAAACAATGTTTGAGGAGAAGAAAAGAGGCAGGAGATTTACTGCCAGAAAAGTCAAAATAAAACAAATGTGGTCGCTGTGATAGGTTTTCACAGCGACCACATGATCAGGGACCATCAGATTGGTCCCTGATACTCTGCCCAGTGCCCAGAGCTGTTGGTAACAGCGAGGGCACAGGGCTGTGTGCACGCGATCGCGTGCACACTGTTTTCTATGCAGAAATGCATGTGATCGCTGTGATTGGTTGTCACAGCGATCACATGTTCAGGGGCCAAAAGATTGACCCCTGACATTCTGCCCAGTGCCCATGGCTGTTAGTAACAGCCAGGGCACAGAGCTGTGTGCACGCGATCGCGCGTGCACAGTCTCTGAAGTGCGGCCGTATATATACTATACGCCGGACTTTAGAGACCCTGACTGCTGGCCGTATATTTACGGCCAGCGGTCGGGAACCTGTTAAATTGTAAATAATAATCATAATGCAAAAATTATAACAATTAAATAAATAGTTAACTCCATATTTTTAGTGATCATAACTTTAACTGCATCGGCTGCATTTTCTTTAAAATACATTCATTTTATGTGATGATTCTATATAATAATCTAAGCATGAGCTTTCAAGCGTGGTTGCTGTAAAGTTAAAAGTACCTTATAAAACATTTTCAGAAACAAAAATGTGTGATAATATCTGTCTAAATTGTCAAACAATTGCAAATATAAATGTTATTCCAGTCCGAAAGGTGGGGGAAGATTTGAGACATACATAATCGTATTGAGGCATATGTGCTACTCAGATTTCATATGGGTCATCTTGTCAAAGCTTTTTGACGAAGCCAATTACATTAATTTTCCACAGTACAGAAATACATATTTCATTTCCATTTCCCACCAGTGATGGGGCTCAGGGCTCCTGTTTTGAAAAGCTCTTATCACTGAGTAACATTCGTACCCCCAAAGGAATGCTTGGCAGCCACTGGGCCATTGATATAATTGAGCGAGGTATGAGCTGTCTGACACTGCCATGGCAGTACTCAATGGTGCTGCACACTAAGCACTCAGAACAATGAGGCTTCAGCAGACGGCTGTATTGTCAATAAATTTCAATTACACTAATTGCCAAGAGTTCAATGAGTGCTGTAGGCTCTGAAAGACGGAAATGGAGAAGATAAAAAAATGTGTTGAGTATAGCTGGGGAAAATAAGCAATAAATAAGAAACTGTATTTTCTAAGGGGAACATTAGTGTCCTTTTTAACATGGCTTAACAAGATTTTACAAGCTGTTGCAGTTCAAGAATCCTGTTTTACATTTCTTTGTTAGTGTTTCTTAACAACATTTACAGATAGTCAATTATTTAGCTTTATCTTTCAGGGGAAAACCATTTTATTTTGTGTGTGTTTTTATTTCCATTATTTTAGTGTCTGTTCTGAGAGGATAATAGATCAGAGCATAATAAACAAATGCTATTATTTTGAGCAAATGATTACTCACAAAATTACCGCAGGGATAATAAATTTGAACATTTCCTTTGCAGATATATTAACAAATACATATATTTTTGGGGGTTTAAGTAAAAACCAATTAACTTATATTGTTTTGCAAATAGGTTTCAGAATTGGACGATGAACTTATAAATTGTCTCTCTGAAATGAATACCCAGCCATAATATAAATCTCATTAGAGTCTTTATTCATAATAATAGGAGTAGAATGGACAAAACTTTATGGGTGCTAGCAAAAAGATTATAACATTGAAAGAAAAAAAATGGTATGGTAAGAATTATATTTACTTAATTACTTTACATATTTACCTTACTTTAACTTTAAAGGGGATACATACAATTAGAAAACAAAGTCTGTTTTTTTTCCCCGAGAAACAGCGCCACTCCCAAGTGCATGGGGCTGATCTGTAATACCAGACACAGCCCATATACATAAATGGTGCTGTTTCTGAAACAATGAGTTCCTTTTTTCGGATCTCATACAACTCCTAAAATACTTTCCAGCATTTAAGGCCCTTTTACATGACTCTTAGATCCCTGTTAATCAATGGTATCATCAGTTTTCGTATATCTGATGACAGATATTTAGTTCTCTAGCCCTGACTCCACCCCTGGTGCAGAGGCGCACTTATCAGGGTTTCAAAGTACGCAGAAATCTCATCCGGTGGAAGAAATTATATAATTCTTTTTTTTTCTGTCTACAGCCTTTGCTGGAAAGGAGTAAGGGGCTCCTTACATACTAATTGTGATGTACACAGCTAGCATTAAGTTTAATGAGAGTTGTATGATTAAGAATACAGTGAGATTACCCGGTGGTGGCTGCAAGCAGACAGAATAGCATTTAACTCTATGGCTGTATAAAGGGAAGTAGGAAGCATTTAGAGCTCAGGAATTGAGAACAGAACTCTGATTCTTATAAACATACAGATGTGTCCCTCCTTACCTTCCCTCTTATCTCAACATATCCTAAGATGCGTGCCACGAGATGAACGGCTTTAAAAGACACATGATTTTGGGATACTCTGTCACTAGATGTCTATGCTAGATGTGTGTTTGTGTGGCCACCTAATAGTTATGATGTGAATTGCAGCATTTCAAAGGTTTTACTAGCATGTTTAGTTTTTTTAATTGAAATTGTTTCATGAGAAATTGGAGATCTTAACCAAATTCAAGCAAAGGTAAGGGTGGACACATCTGTATATTGTATATAGAATGCTGGGCCCCAAACTTATCGACCATAATCGGCCAATGGACATTGTGTGAAGAGTACACTTTTTACAAAGACAAGGAGGCCATGGTAAGGGCAGCTTGGGACGAAAAGGTAATTTCACACAACAGGGTGAGGGTTTCCATTATGACGGATCTCTCCCGCCACACATTGAAGCTGTGCAGAGCCCTTGCTTTTAGCACTTACAGAAAAGGGAGTGCGTTACCATTGGGGCTTCTCATGTCAATTAACTGCCTCCCTCAAAGGCAAATCTGCTACACTGCGTTACCTACGAAACCTGCATTGCTTTACTGGCATGCTACAACTGCCATCTCTCTGCCTTATTAGTTTAAACCCCAAATCACTATAGCACAACACCAATGTGATCAATGGCAGCAGCAAAACTGTAAAGTCTCAGCTAACAAGGCTCCTGGATGAACTGGATGGACCATATGTTTTGGAGGACCATGTAACATACTACATTTCTGTTCAGATGTATTTGACAAGGCTGCTCATGTAGCTCCATGGCTCATGGCCTCTACTTGCCTTCGTAGGCCCTCAGGTTCCCCCTCAAAGTGGGATACCACTCTGGGCATGTTTGCCCATAGATTGTAATTTTTTTTCTTTTTTCTAAACTCAGCATATTGGGTGTGCTAGTTATATTTCTTATTTTCTTTGTAATATTCTGTGTTATTTTCCCTTATTCCCTTACTTTTCCATCCTGGGTATGATATTCTAATATTTGGCAGGATTTGTGGCTAATTGTTATAACTTACACTTATAATAGTTCAGTTTTCATTTGGCTCTTATCCTAAAGGCTTAAATAAACCTATAAAAAAGCAGCCAGATAGCTTACAATTTTCACAAAAAAAGGGTTTCCTACTACTTCTGCTACTCCTACAGAAGACCCACTTTAAATTCTCTAATAATCCTATTAGTAAAAATCAGTACTGACCCACTTGAATACATAGTACGATGGCTCTCCATAAGCTCAAGTTTGTTTGCTCAAAACACCTATTTGATCGAGGGAGAAGATCTGAACTTGGCCAGGACCCCACTTTAGTCACTGTTAGTGCTAAGTCTTCGGTCTCTAGAACATCAACCGTAGGCTTTGCAACAATTGTCCTGAATTAAACTCTATTGCACTCAATACTTGGTTGGGGCTTCTGTTGCATGAATTACTGCATCAATACGGCGTGGCAGAGAGGCGATCAGCCTGTGGCACTGCTGAGGTGTTATGGAATCCCAGGTTGCTTTTATAGCGGCATTCAACACTTCTGGATTGTTGGGTCTGGTAACTCTCATCTTCCTCTTGACAATGCTCCATAGATTCTCTATGGGGTTTAGGTTAGGCGAGTTTGCTGGCCAATCAAGCACAGTGATACTGGGGTTATTAAACCAGGTATTGGTACTTTTGGCATTGTGGGCAGGTGCCTAGTCCTGCTGGAAAATGAAATCAGCATCTCCATAAAGCTTGTCAGCACTGGGAAGCATGAAGTGCTCTAAAATTTCCTGATACAGTGGAGGAAATAAGTATTTGATCCCTTGCTGATTTTGTAAGTTTGGCCACTGTCAAAGTCATGAACAGTCTAGAATTTTTAGGCTAGGTTAATTTTACCAGTGAGAGATAGATTATATAAAAAAAAAAAAAGAAAATCACATTGTCAAAATTATATATATTTATTTGCATTGTGCACAGAGAAATAAGTATTTGATCCCCTACCAACCATTAAGAGTTCAGCCTCCTCCAGACCAGTTACACGCTCCAAATCAACTTGGTGCCTGCATTAAAGACAGCTGTCTTACATGGTCACCTGTATAAAAGACTCCTGTCCACAGACTCAATTAATCAGTCTGACTCTAACCTCTACAACATGGGCAAGACCAAAGAGCTTTCTAAGGATGTCAGGGACAAGATCATAGACCTGCATAAGGCTGGAATGGGCTACAAAACCATAAGTAAGATGCTGGGTGAGAAGGAGACAACTGTTGGTGCAATAGTAAGAAAATGGAAGACATACAAAATGACTGTCAAACGACATCGATCTGGGGCTCCATGCAAAATCTCACCTCGTGGGGTATCCTTGATCCTGAGGAAGGTGAGAGCTCAGCCGAAAACTACACGGGGGGCACTTGTTAATGATCTCAAGGCAGCTGGGACCACAGTCACCAAGAAAACCATTGGTAACACATTACGCCGTAATGGATTAAAATCCTGCAGTGCCCGCAAGGTCCCCCTGCTCAAGAAGGCACATGTACAGGCTTGTCTGAAGTTTGCAAATGAACATCTGGATGATTCTGAGAGTGATTGGGAGAAGGTGCTGTGGTCAGATGAGACTAAAATTGAGCTCTTTTGCATTAACTCAACTCGCCGTTTTTTGAGGAAGAAAAATGCTGCCTATGATCCAAAGAACACCGTCCCCACTGTCAAGGATGGAGGTGGAAACATGTTTTGGGGGTGTTTCTCTGCTAAGGGCACAGGACTACTTCACCGCATCAATGGGAGAATGGATGGAGCCATGTACCGTCAAATCCTGAGTGACAACCTCCTTCCCTCCACCAGGACATTAAAAATGGCTCGTGGCTGGGTCTTCCAGCACGACAATTACCCGAAACATACAGCCAAGGCAACAAAGGAGTGGCTCAAAAAGAAGAACATTAAGGTCATGGTGTGGCCTAGCCAGTCTCCAGACCTTAATCCCATCGAAAACTTATGGAGGGAGCTGAAGTTCCGAGTTGCCAAGCGACAGCCTCGAAATCTTAATGATTTACAGATGATCTGGAAAGAGGAGTGGGCCAAAATTCCATCTAACATGTGTGCAAACCTCATCATCAACTACTAAAAATGTCTGACTGCTGTGCTTGCCAACAAGGGTTTTGCCACCAAGTATTAAGTCTTGTTTGCCAAAGGGATCAAATACTTATTTCTCTGTGCACAATGCAAATAAATATATATAAGTTTGACAATGTGATTTTTTTTTGATTTTTTTTATATAATCTATCTCTCACTGGTAAAATTAACCTAGCCTAAAAATTCTAGACTGTTCATGTCTTTGACAGTGGGCAAACGTACAAAATCAGCAAGGGATCAAATACTTATTTCCTTTACTGTAGATGGCTGCGTTGACTCTGGACATGATATAACACAGTGGACCAACACCAGCAGATGACATGGCCCCCCAAACTATCACTGACTGTGGAAACTTCACACTGGCAAGCAACTTGGATTGATGCCTCTCCACTCTTCCTCCAGACTCAGGGACCTTGATTTCCAAATGAAATGCAAAATTTACTTTCATCTGAAAACAGGACTTTAGATCAGTGAGTAACAGGCCAGTCCTTTTTCTCCTTAGCCCAGGTAAGACGCTTCTGATTTTGTCTCTGGGTCATGAGTGGCTTGACACAAGGAATGCAACAGTTGTAGCCCATGTCCTGGATACGTCTGTATGTGGTGGCTCTTGAAGCACTGACTACAGCCGCTGTACACTCCTTGTGAATCTCCCAAGATTCTTGAATAGCCTTTTCTTGACAATCCTTTCAAGGCTGCGGTTATCCCTGTTACTTGTGCACCTTTTTCTACCACACTTTTTCCCTCCTCTCAACTTTCCATTAATATGCTTGGATAAAGCACTCTGTGAACCGCCAGCTACTTTAGCAATGTCCTTTTGTGGCTTACCCTCCTTGTGGAGGGTGTCCATGACTGTCTTTTGGACAACAGTCAAGTCAGCAGTCTTCCCCATGATTGTGTAGCCTACAGAAACAGACTGTTGGACCATTTAAAGGCTTAGGAAACCTTTGGTGGTGTTTTGTGTTGATTAGCTGATTAGAGTGTGACACCATGAGTTTACATTGAACTTTTACCCAATATTCAAATTTTGGGTTTTCAAAAACTGTTAGTCATAATCTTCAAAATTAAAAGAAAAAAATGCTGTAAATAGATCACTCTGTGTGCAATGAATCTATATAATATATGAGTTTCACTTTTTGAATTGAATTACTGAAATAAATAAAATTTTTGATGATATTCTAATTCATTGAGAAGAACCTGTATACATACAGATTCACAGTTATCTTGAAACTGAGTATAAGTGTCACGTAGGGTTCGTGGATCCACTGGGCCGTACCACCTTGGCGGTATGGCAGCTGGCCAACAGAGCGCAGGTCAGAGTCTGTAGTTTATATAGGGTACCTGTGGCAGCTCGGACAGTAGCAAGGCAGGCTTGGCAGGAACTAGGCAGCAGGTAGACGTCAGGTGTGGAAAAGTAGGACAGGCGTGGTATACAGCACAGCACGGCTACAGTTAAGCACGGCACTAGATCAGGATACAGGTTACAGGAACAGGAACAGGAAACACTGGGAGCAGGAAACACTAGGGGACCATTTGCAAGACAGACTAGGAATACAACAACAAAGCTCAGGCGTGGGAGGATGGGGTTGGGACCTTCTTATAGCCCAGGGTACGCTGGACCAATTAGCTCACTCACAAACATGCTTGCGCTCTGGCTTCTCAAGTCTGGACTGAGCTCGTGAGCCACCCTGGTAGTCACTGTGGAGCAGGACGGCCGTATGTGCAAACATATCTTGAGAGAAGGGCGTCGACTGGATGGAAGAAGTTTGTGGTCAGCGACCACGGACGTTACAATAAGTAATGAAAAATGAACACGGTTAATAATGTAATGCATTGGCTAAAGCAGGCCATACATGTTATTTGTTTTTTGTCTGGTATCATTTTAATTTGCGTGGTCGCCAGATGTAAACGTAATTTAATTGTAACTGCACATCCAGAGAAGAAACGTTATCAAGAACTTAGTAACTTAAAGAGGCTCTGTCACCAGTTTACAACTGCCCTATTTTCTGTCAAATCTAATAGTTGCTTTAATGTAGATAAGTAATGTGTTTTTTTTTATTTTTAAAAACACGTTAATTTTTGACAAAGTTATGAGCATTTTAAGTGTTATGCAAATTTGTTCTTAATGCCCAAGTGGACTTTTTTACCCTTGACCAAGTGGGCATAGTAAAGAGACGTGTAGGACGCTTAATCCAGCTTAATCCAGACGCTGTGCTGTCATTTACTCCCGTAGTTCCTTCACACAAGTGACGGGAGTATGACCAGACATCTACTCCAGGCTGACATCACAACACTTTTCCTCTGCGCATCTCTATCCACCAGGGACTAAAAAATATATTTGTACCCTGTTAGCCAGTAGAGAGAAAAGATAAAAATTGGGAATCCTCAGTAGTTGAGAAGAAGTAGTCTTGGAGGTTATATGTTATCATTATTTCAGTTAGCCAACAACTATTCTACATCTATCCAAAAATTTGTGAAAGTTACGCCTCATGCACATGACCAAGTGTGCCGTCCGAGTCCTGTCAGTAATCCGAGGAAAGATAGGAAATGTCTATCTTTCCTCGGATCGGAGACTCGGACCATTTTTCATGGACTCGATTTACCCGCTAAAGTGAATGGGTCTGTGAAGACTATCGGGTGCCACTCGCATGCCGTCAAAAATGGCCCGAGTGGCACAACGGTTGTGTGCAAGAGACCTTACACCCAAATTGAAAATGTGTCAGCTAAAGAATGGAATTGCTCCTATAATCCCTCTTTCCAGTCCGTTAAGCTACATCTTCTACATAATGTTCATGTTTATTTTATTATTATTATTATTTTGTTAATATGACTTTGCTTTGTATTAACTTATTTTATTCTGGATACATTTTTTTTAAAAATGCTTTCATTTACCCAAGTTCAAAATAATAATAAAAAAATATGCAGGCTGTACATGCTCCATGCAACCATAAATAAGCTGTCATGTGTCTGTCATGTGTCAGTATTTATAACCACAATATCATCTGTAACATGCATTTCTCGCCAGTTTTCCCCTTTACAGGCTCCATGGCTCCATCACTTAATGCCAGTTCACAATTCTGTGCCTGCTTCTAATAAAATAGCAGAGTACTGGGTGTGCTCCGTGTGTGTGTGTGTGTGTGTGTGTGTGTGTGTGTGTGTGTGTGTGTGTGTGTGTGTGTGCGTGCGTGCGTGCATGCATGCGCGTGCGCAGACAGGTTCCCTCTTTGCTTTCTGGATGATTTACTGTTTTATTTTCTGCTCTTTTTGTTTCCAATTTTTGTTTACTTTTTATTGCTTAGTTTACTGTGCTGTGTGTTTTTATTTCTATTTTCATTTTACACCATGTCACATAAATAAAGCTGGTTTATTTGACTTATTACCATACCATTCCAATGTAGCATGTGACATTATTTTGGTTAATAAAACAGTAAATAATTATTTTCTAAAATAAACTTCAATTGTATAGAATTTCAAAATACTAAACCAACTGCAAACAAGTTGTTGAATATGACTATAGTTTGTTTTAACTGCATTTTATTTCCTAAATTCAGTCATCCTCATAATATTGTAAATGACTTTACATCAGAAGGTTAAACTATTTGTAAGCAGCTTTTTAAAGTTTTATGAATTAAGCCACTGGGAATAATTGATTTTTAGGACATTAAGATTTTCTTTTCAAGGATGATCAGATTTACTTACAAAGATGCGAAGATAGAAGATGTTACATTTCCAAGTGGTTAAATCTTTCTTGAAGTCAACAATATAAATCTGAGGATGCAGAATATGTATTTCCTGCTATTTTGCTTTGTTGACCAAAAAAAAAATACAATTTTACAAAAAAAGTTCAGGCAAAATAAACAAAGATAAAAATAAATAAAAACTATTGCACTATTTTAATTTGAACAACAGTATCACACACTTTAGCATAAATAGCAAATTAATAATAGAACACCAATTAGGGGACGATTACCAATCTTACAATCTCATGAAGAAATTGCTTAAATCTGAACTCTTCCTCAATATATAGTCTGCATTGAATAAATGAGGACAAGAGAGGGGCTTTTTAATTTTGGCAGGAAATATTTCCTCTGTGCCTTAAAGGAGCATTATTTGTCCAGAATTCTATATCTGCTGCATTTTACACTGCAGACCACAAATATGCTACACTCTATTGCTCTCACTTGGTTTTCTTCCTACCTCTCAATTCAATGTATCATTTGCTGGCTCTAGTTATTTTACTGTTCCCCTTGCTGTTGGAGTTCTTCAGGGTGTAGTACTAGTCTCCTATTCTCTCTCTAAACAAGCACCAATTGGACAAATTGTCAGCAGATTTGGCTTACTGGACCATCTCTATGTTGAGGACACCCAACTATATACCGTACCTCTTCCCGTGACATCACCCCTGCTGTAATACAGAGCACCAGTGATTGTATGTCCGCTGCCTCTTACATCATGGCTTCTTTCTATCTTAAACTAAATCTTTTAAAATTTGAGGTTCATGTGTCCCCCCCATCAATTAACCCACCTAAACCTGATATCTCTATTTCAGTGTGTGGCACTAACATAACTCCTAGGCAGCACACCCGCTGTCTTGGAGATATGTTTTACCCAGATCTGTCCTCTACTCCTTATGTTCTGTCGCTTACCTTGTTCTATAATTGATACTGTACATTGAGTACTGTCATGTTGCATTGCCTTCGCTACTAGAAAGACCCCCTGATATAATTGTGAAGCAGGTTATTCAAGCTTGACTCACAAAGACAGTCATTACCTGATCTTGAGTGTTTAGACCTTACTCTAACCTTTAGTTCCTGCACTATTTGCTTAATTTAATTTAATCACTGTTGGCTGGTGATTGGTGGTGCGTGGACCCACTGGGCATGTCGCTGGCCAGGCACAGTATATATGATGTATGTAGCGGCATTGTATATAGAGGTTATTATTCTGCATTGCATATATGGGGTATGTGGCTACACTGTGTCACGTTGGGTGTATGGACCCACTGGGTCGTACCGCCTTGACAGTATGGCAGCTGGCCAACAAGACACAGGTCACAGTCTATAGTTTGTATAGTGTACCAGTGGCAGCTCGGACAGTAGCAATAACAGGCTCAGCTGGGACTTAGGCAGCAGGCAGACGTCAGGCGTGGTCTAGCAGGACAAGCGTGGAATACAGCACAGCATGACTACAGCTCAGCACGGCACTTGACCAGGTAGCACGGGATACAGGATACAGGTACAGGAACGGGGAACACTGGGAACTGGAAAACACCCAGAGACCATTTGCTAGACAGATTTAGGGTATGAAAACAACGCTCAGGCAAGGGAGGAAGGGGCTGAGCCCTTCTTATAGTCCATGGTACTCTTGGGCTAATTTTAACATTAACTTCAGGTGCACGCGCTGGCCCTTTAAGAGCGGTCACGAGCATGCACACGCACCCTACGGGATCCAGCCGAGGTAAGCGGAAGTGAGCGCTGGTATCTCCTGAGGAGGAGATTGGGGCCAGCACTCGCAGACCCATGGCTTCGGTCGTCAGGAGTTGAGTAAGCCTGACGGCCCGAGGGCCATGGACATGACAGTTGACTTTAGTTGGATCTCTAGTTATGTCTCCTCTCTATGTCAGTTGGATCAATTCCAGTCTCTTTTTTTTGTTGTTCATACTGGGGCATTTCCTTAGTTTCTTTCTTTGTTCATTCTGGGGCATTTCTTCTGGCTATGGCTTTATTGTTCTTGTCCCATCTCCACCAAGAGGAGACAGAGGAATTCCTAGAATATGTGTAAGCTCGTACTCAGAAGTACATGGACTTTTGCTTTTTGTCAACGTCATTAAAATATGGACTATAAATCCATATTGAAAAATTGATGATGAAAACATTTGAAAGGCTGCACAGCCTAATCAATTAACATTAATCTCAATGAATGTTTGTCCAAGCCTGTGCAAGGTGAATGATGTGCAATTGCTGCATGGACAACAACATAAAGTAATATGTTTACAATATATGGACTTAACCCCTTAATGACCAGCCTATTTTAGACGTTAATGAGCAAGCTATTTTTTACGTTTTTCCATCGTCGCATTCCAAGAGCTATAACTTTTTTATTTTTGCGTCGACATAGCTGTATAAGGTCTTATTTTTTGCGGGACAAGTTGTATTTTTTAATAGCACCATTTTGAGGTACATATTATTTATTGATTAACGTTTATTAACTTTTTTTGGGGGGGAATAGAAAAAAATCAGAAATTTCGCCACTCTTTTTTGCGTCCTAAATCTACGCCGTTTACCGTGTGATATAAATAACACAATAACTTTATTCAGCGGGTTGTTATGATTGCAACGATACCAAATTTGTATCGTTTTTTTATGTTTTACTACTTTTACACAGTAAAAACGCTTTTTTTTCAAAATTATTTGTTTTTGTGTCTCCATATTTGAAGAGCCGTAACGTTTTTATTTTTTCGCCGATGCGGTTGTGTGGGGGCTTTTTTTTTGCGGGACGACTTGTAGTTTTTATTGGTACCATTTTGGAGTAGATGCGACTTTTTGATCACTTTTTAATCACATTTTTTTAAAGTCAGGATTCACAGAAAACAGCAATTTTTCCATCTTTTTTTATTTATTTTTTTACGGCGTTCACCGTGCGGGTTAAGTAATGTAATAGATTTATAGTCGGGGTCGTTACGGACGCGGCGATACCAAATATGTGTAACTTTTTAACTTTATTTTGGTTTTTTAATACTAAAGCAGTTTGTAAGGGGAAAAAGTGGGTTTTTCATTTTTTTTTCACATTTTTTTTTAATTAACTTTATTAAACTTTTTTTTTTACTTTTTTACTAGTCCCATTAGGGGACTATAATATGCGATTCTGCGATCGCTATTATAATACACTTCTGTATTGCAGTGTATTATGCCTGTCCGTTTAAAACGGACAGGCATCTGCTAGGTCATGCCTCCGGCATGATCTAGCAGGCATTCACTCCAGGCAGACCTGGGGGCCTCTATTAGGCCCCCGGCTGCTATTGGAGACACAGATACTCGGCGATCGTATCGCCGGGTGTCAGTGGGATGAGAGGGAGCTCCCTCCCTCGCGCCAAAACCACTCAGATGCGGTGCTCGCTATTGAGCACCGCATCTGAGGGGTTAAACGGGTGAGATCGATACTTATATCGATCTCACCCGGCAGAGCAGGGACGCTTCCAGGCCTCAGCTGCCTCTGGCAGCTGAGAGCAGGGAGATCTGACAGCTCCCTGCTCTATTTACTTATCCCGATGCCGTGACGTAAAAAGTCTATGGCATCGGAATAAGGCCCGTTAGTGACCGACGTAAAAACACTATGGGCCGGTCACTAACGGGTTAAATTTGATATCAATCTTTTCAACATATAGACTTTCTTTTGAAGTATTTTACAACTTTATCACCTTTATTTTAAGGCAATCTACAATTTAAAGACTGTGTTTATGCTAAGTCTCCAAAGGTTATTTTATTGTGAGCAAGTCAACCACAGAATTATCAATTCTACATCTAAAGTTTGAAAAAGTACCATCTTGATTGTGAGCAAGTAATCCACGACAGTACCAATTTTACAATGGAACCAGACGACAAGAAGAAGAAGAAGAAGATGCCTTTGTCATTTTAGATTAGGTTTTTATGTGTATCTATTCATAGTTTACCATAACATAACATTGATTAACGTCATGAAACTTTTGCAATTCATATATGGACATTTAATCTATTTGAGCAATGCACATTTCATAGCATGTTCATGAAGGAGATAAAGGAGAAGAAGAAGCAGAAGAAGAAGACAAAGAAGAAGAAAAGAACAATGAAGGCCCAATCACTATTGTATTTTTACTATTGTCTGATGATAAATCTATATATTTTAAGTGTTTCAACTGATATATCTCACCTTCAAGAGGGGAAAATTTTATATATGCTGTGTTACAATTCAATAACTAACTATAGTTATAGTATTCATTATATTAAAATTAAGACTGTGTCTTATAGAAATGGCAAGTTTCTCAGTATCCTCTTTTTACTAATGACTGTGGTGTAATAAAACTATTACCAACAATGCTAGCTATTGAGATCCCTTTAATATTATGTAAAATAAGGGCAGAGTTTCAGCATTGTCAGAACTATCCTTTGGCTCTGTGACGGCATATTCACATCGGGCAGATTTGTTGCAGAAATTTCAATGTCCATTCATCTGAATAGGATTGTTTTGATGGGAAGAACATGGATTTCTGTAAGCCCCATTCAGATGGATGGGACCATCATAGAAATGTATGCAACAAATCTACCCAATGTGAACATACCCTAATGGTTGCCAAGAGTGGTTGTAGAAGACCAATGTAAATAAAAAAGAAGATGAATATAATATTATAATACTTTACATAAGAGAGCAGTTAAAAAAAAAATGTGAGCATTCTTTTGCTTTAGGAAGAAAATATTTGCCATATTATACTGACTATCACAACAACAATATTAAACGTGCCCTAAAAACACATCTTTTTAGACAGGCCTATAACATTCCCTAATCTAACTCCTTTCTCTGGCCCTCTTTTACATTAGTCATGAGAACTTGACCCCCTCATTCAGCAATATCCCCCCACACTCCTTGCACACTAATGCACTTCATAACTGTTATACACAGACACTGGCTGGTGACCGCCTCATGCAGCTTTAAGTGTACTACCCCACATGTATAAAGATGGCTGGACCATTGTACTAAACAAGCATTTTTTTACATCTATTGTCTGTACATGAACCCTCTAAATTGTAAAGTACTGCGGAATATGTTGATGCTATATAAATAAAAAGATTATATGTCATAAACAAACCCCCCCCCCCCGCCAAATAAATAAACAAACACTATGCAAACCAAAAAAATAAATGATATGGACAATCTAGATAATAAATGTAATGAAGCCCGATGATTGGGGTGTAGCAGGGACAGCAGGGAACTGTGTGAATCCTCCTTGTCACCAAGGGATTTGACTTGGGGCTACTCCAGGAAGATGGAGTCTAAGGGAATCCTTGGTCTTCACGCTTTAACCCTTGTACAGTGATATGGACTTTGCTGCAGGGTGACCCCAGGTTTCTACCACCTGAGTAGTGTCCCTTGATGACGGCTGACTTTAGTAAAAGCAGAGCAGTCAGGAGAGCTAAAGGTCTGGGCAGGTTGCGGAGGTTCTTAATGAAAAACATAGCATTAGGTAAGGGCAGGTGGCAAAGATACATCTTTGTAAATGTAGCAATAGTTCAAGGCAGGCAGCAGAGGTTCGTCATGGTAAATGAGCAATAGGTCAGGGCAGATGGCAAGCTACAATGGTCAAAAAATGTAACGGTCGGTAGACAGGAATTCAAACTAGACAATAGGGATAATCTTGGAACAATAGGGAACTCAATAGAACCAAATTGCAATGACAATAAGTTCCAGAACAGGAGGAGTTTATAAACCAGGATGTTTTATTATGGCTCATGCTGGCCCTTTAAGAATGCAAGGGTCAACACGCACAAGCAAGGACCCAGTGGAAAGCATCGGCAGCCAGAGCGGCCTCCAAATGCAGAACAATGAGGCAGAGGGCAGCGGCGTGGACCAGGATGCCGGAGACACGTAAGTACAGGGACTCTGAAAATTTGCTTGCATGAAAGTTTTCTAATCAGTTATTTCAAATACTTTTCTGCATTATTTTCAACAATTTGCTATATTTTAGCAGAGCAGTTAGATGATTACTTTTGCTGAGATATACTAGTGTATGTTATATTCAAGCTATCTCCAAAAGTGGGAAAAGTGGGAAAATCCATATTGTTTTCAAGGATTATAGACCTATTATTGAATAATAATCCAGGTGTAAAATATTCAGAGGTATATTTACTAAGAGATTGATATCTAAATTTTGTACAAACTACCTAGTGGCTTCATTGACTACTGACAATATCCATTTATGATATGTACACTATTTGCAACTTTGCAACTAGTCTTGATTAAAAATACCCTACCATTTTGTGTTGACAGATTCTATCCAGGTTTATGTGAATCCATGGTTACAGACTACAAAAACAGTGTGTAGTCTGATCATACAGTCATGTGTTACTCCGCTCCCTTTGCCCCTTCTTCCACTCTCAGTAGGTTAGCAAGAAGAGGAGTTAGAGGCAACACGACAAATGGTTATCTGGACTGCTAAAGCCTAATCATAATTAAATATGAACCAAGTCATCTAAGATATACACTGCTCAGTCATAACATTAAAACCACTGACAAGTAAAGTAAATAACATTGATTATCTTGTTACAATGGCTATGATATATTAGGCAGCAAGTAAACAGTCAGTTCTTGTAGTTTATGTGTTGGTTTGATCCTACAGAACAGCTACGGTAGCACAAATTGCAGAGAAAAGTTAATGCTGGCTATGACAGAAAAGTTTCAGAACACATAGTGCATCGCATCTTACTGCATATAGGGCTGCTTCAGAGTGACCATGCTGTCTCACTACAGAAGGTACCTACGATGGGCACTTGAACATCAGAACTGGAGCATTGAGTAATGGAAGAAGGTGGCCTGATTTGAGGAATCAAGTTTTCTTTTACATCATGTACAGTGAAGGAAATAAGTATTTGATCCCTTTAAGATTTTGTAAGTTTGCCCACTGTCAAAGACATGAACAGTCTAGAATTTGTATGCGAGGTTAATTTTACCAGTGAGAGATAGATTATATATTTTAAAAAAAAACAGAAAAAATCACATAGTCAAAATTATATATATTTATTTGCATTGTGCACAGAGAAATAAGTATTTGATCCCTTTGGCAAACAAGACTTAATACTTGGTGGCAAAAGCCTTGTTGGCAAGCACAGCAGTCAGACATTTTTTGTAGTTGATGATGAGGTTTGCACACATGTTAGATGGAATTTTGGCCCACTCCTCTTTGCAGATCATCTGTAAATCATTAAGATTTCGAGGCTGTCGCTTGGCAACTCGGATCTTCAGCTCCCTCCATAAGTTTTCGATGGGATTAAGGTCTGGAGACTGGCTAGGCCACTCCATGACCTTAATGTGCTTCTTTTTGAGCCACTCCTTTGTTGCCTTGGCTGTATGTTTCGGGTCATTGTCGTGCTGGAAGACCCAGCCACGAGTCATTTTTAATGTCCTGGTGGAGGAAAGGAGGTTGTCACTCAGGATTTGACGGTACATGGCTCCATCCATTCTCCCATTGATGCGGTGAAGTAGTCCTGTGCCCTTAGCAGAGAAACACCCCCAAAACATAATGTTTCCACCTCCATGCTTGACAGTCGGGACGGTGTTATTTGGGTCATAGGCAGCATTTCTCTTCCTCCAAACACGGTGAGTTGAGTTAATGCCAAAGAGCTCAATTTTAGTCTCATCTGACCACAGCACCTTCTCCCAATCACTCTCAGAATCATCCAGATTTTCATTTGCAAACTTCAGACGGGCCTATACATGTGCCTTCTTGAGCAGGGGGACCTTGCGGGCACTGCAGGATTTTAATCCATTACGGCGTAATGTGTTACCAATGGTTTTCTTGGTGACTGTGGTCCCAGCTGCCTTGAGATCATTAACAAGTTCCCCCCGTGTAGTTTTCGGCTGAGCTCTCACCTTCCTCAGGATAAAGGATACCCCACGAGGTGAGATTTTGCATGGAGCCCCTGATCGATGTCGATTGACAGTCATTTTGTATGTCTTCCATTTTCTTACTATTGCACCAACAGTTGTCTCCTTCTCACCCAGCGTCTTACTTATGGTTTTGTAGCCCATTCCAGCCTTGTGCAGGTCTATGATCTTGTCCCTGACATCCTTAGAAAGCTCTTTGGTCTTGCCCATGTTGTAAAGGTTAGAGTCAGACTGATTAATTGAGTCTGTGGACAGGAGTCTTTTATACAGGTGACCATTTAAAACAGCTGTCTTTAATGCAGGCACCAAGTTGATTTTGAGCGTGTAACTGGTCTGGAGGAGGCTGAACTCTTAATGGTTGGTAGGGGATCAAATACTTATTTCTCTATGCACAATGCAAATAAATATATATAATTTTGACTATGTGATTTTCAGTTTTTTTTTAAATATAATCTATCTCTCACTGGTAAAATTAACCTAGGCTAAAAATTCTAGACTGTTCATGACTTTGACAGTGGGCAAACTTACAAAATCAGCAAGGGATCAAATACTTATTTCCTTCACTGTAGATTGCCGGGTGTGACTCCTGTGTTATTTTACACGTAGCAGAATTCACAAACTGCTTAAAGGGTAACTAAACTTTTAAAAACCTTTGACATGTCATAGTGACATGGCAGAAGCTTTTGATCGGTGGGGGTCCGAGAACTGAGACCCCCACCGACTGCTGTGTCGCTTAGTTTCTGATCGGCTTTCCTCAGAGAGCCAAGCGAGCAGTGTATGGGCTCTTAGACTATCTATTGAGCCTGTACACTGCTCGATCGGCTTTCCAAGTAAAGCCAATCAGAGATGAAGTGGCACAGCTCTCACCCGAGCGATTCTGCCGGTTAATTTTAACTGTCGTGGGGGTCTGAGTGCTCGGACCCCACCAATCAAAATTTGTGACCTGTCACTATGACATGGCAAAAGTTTTTTTTAAAGTGTAGTTATACTTTAAGTCAAATACAAGATGAGCTATCGCTTGCTGAAGATTTGGAACACAATGTATTAAGACTGTTGTCGTCTAATGATTTCTGCTTTGACTGGATGTTGTCATTTTGCTACTTCTTTTAAAACTTAGGCCTCATGCACACGACCCTGTTCGGTCCGTGATAGACAGACCGCATACTGGCCGCATTTCCTTAGCATCATAGTTATGTATGACCCTGTGAGTCACTACCTCCCCGCAGGACTACTGCCCCGTACTGAAAACATGTGTTAAATCACTGACAATAGCTGAATGGCAAAACAGAATAAGATGACCTGTGGTACTGTTCATCAATGGTTTGGTATGAGAAGATGCTATTGTATTAAAGTTTCCATCCTCCAAGTCAAGGATATCATTGATGTAAAGTAAAATGCACAACTGACATGGGCCTTGGCAATTAAACTTCTTTCCATTTAAAGAATATGTACATTTTCAAGATGTTTTATCATCATTTGTGAAAACTGCACCCATCTGCTTATTGTATAAGATTGGTCTCCTCATTGTATAATTTTACAGCCCATTGTTTACTTAACAGATTTTATAAGCAAAATATTTGATAACTCTTCGTACCCTCCTCTGCTATCTTTGCTCATTTCTATTTGCTTTACTCTAGTCACACGACAGGGTCCAAGTGTCGGCCGATAAAAACTTCCGTTTTGGTCCATTTTTCTCGGCCGTTTTGCATCAGTACCATTTCCATTCCGGGCCATTTTTCAGTTTTTAACAGCCGATTTTTCCCCTGTCCGTTTTAAAGATGGATGAATTTCATTTGTCAATTGTTTGCCACACACTTTCCTCTGTAGATAATGCCATACACAGGCCTCGGTAGCTAATGCCACACACTGTCCTCCCTCTGTAGCTAACGCCACACACTACCCTCTGTAGCTAATGCCACACACTGCCCTCTGTAGCTAATGCCACACACTGCCCTCTGTAGATAATGCCACACACTGCCCTCTGTAGATAATGCCACACACTGCACTCTGTAGCTAATGCCACACACTGCCCTCTGTAGCTAATGCCACACACTGGCCTCTGTAGATATTGCCACACACTGCTCTCTGTAGACAATGCCACACACTGGCCTCTGTAGCTAATGCCACACACTGCCCTCTGTAGCTAATGCCTCACACTGCCCTCTGTTGCTAATGACACACACTGCCCTTTGTAGCTAATGCCACACACTGGCCTCTGCAGCTAATTCCACACTACTCCCTGTAGCTAATGCCACGCAATGCCCACTGTAGCGAATGCCACACACTGCCCACTGTAGCTAATTCCATACAGTGTACTCTGTAGATAATGCCACACACTGCCCTCTGTAGCTAATGCCACACAGCCCCTGTAGGTTGTGCCCACAGCCCATCTGTAGGTAGTGCCACACTGCCCCCTTGTATATAGCACCCGGTAGATAGCACCCCCGTAGATAGCACCCTCCCCGCCTTTCTGTAGATAGCTCCACTGTGGAGGACCGCTCCAGGAGAAGTCCTTGTCTTCACTGTCCATATATGGACAGTCCTGGAGCAGAATCTCCGACGTCAATGTCCAATGGACAGTGAAGTCATTGACTTTTCCGGGAGGGGAATCCCCGACGTCACTGTCCATATATGGACTGAAGTCAGGGAATTCTCCTGGAGTGGAATCCCCAGCCATAGAGCCGGGGATTCCGTTAATCCGGGAAATGTCCCTGATGTCACTGTCCATATATGGACAGTGACGTCACTGACATCTCCTGGAGCAGGATCCCCGGCCATATCGCCGGGGATTCTGGGGCTCCGGGAGAAGTCTCTGACGTCACTGTCCATATATGGACAGTGAAGTCAGAGACTTCTCCTGGAGCAGATTCCTCAGCCACAGCTTCGGCCAAAGCTGTGGCCAGGGATTAGGGATTCCGTACTTACAGGGAGCAAAAAAATCTCACACTCATCACTTCGCACTGTGAGGAGGAGAAGAGAGCGAGTGGCAAAAAGCACGGCTGTCACTCGGATCACATCTAAGTGGCAGCTGTGCTTTACACAGCCCCATAGATTTCTATGGGAGCCGTACGGCCGGGAGAATGGACAAAAATAGGGCATGTGCCATTTTTGGACGGCCATCAAAAAATCAGTCGTGTGAATAGCCTCATTTGGAGTCTATTGTTCCTTCTGCAGCTGTGTGACGGCCATTCAAAAAAGTCTGTTGCATGGCCGGGAATCCCTGTCGTGTGAATAGCGACTCTATTCACACGACAGGATCCGGGTGTCGTCAGCTAGAAACGGCGGTTTTGGTCTAATTTTGTCGTCCATTTTGCATCCATTCCATTTCCGTTCCGGGCTGTGTTTCTGATTTTAACGGACGATTGTGACCCATTTTGTATCCGTTATTCACTGTCCGTTTTAAAAATGGATGAATTCTGTTTGTTAATTTTTTTGGTCCCAACCCACTGAAAACACCCACAGGAAGGTCACAAGATGCCCAGTCACCATATTCTCTTGCTTTCATTGTATAGAGAGATTTGTCTGATCCCTTAGCTTCTGTGCATTGGTTTCTGGCTTTTTTTTTCTCTGCTATTTTTGACTTGCTACCATGTCCTCACAACCATTGAACCATGTACTACAGCTTTGGGTGACTTCTTGGCAATTCGGACAGCAATCGCAGATGTTGAACGAAGAAACGAGTATAGTTCAGAAGGTGACAGGGCTGTGCGAGAGAGCAGGAACAGGGTATATAGAAGGAGACGGGCCACTGTTTTATTTGAGGGGGAACAGAATTCAGAGGAAGGGACTCATTGTGGGGTCAGAATGTGCCCGAGCCTCTATGAGGGTGTCGTAAAGGGAATACAAAAGATGACGGGGGACACAGAAAGTGATAGGGGTACTATGGGGAACAGAAAGTGGCAGGGGGTCTCATGGGGTGCAGGGGACACTGAAGAGGATTTTGAACTTTATTCGTGGTGGGGGCACAGATGGTGGCAGAGGCTCTGTGGGAGGAGATGCAGAGAAGGAGGAAGAGGTTAGGTGGGTGGCCAGGAGGGAGAGTGTAGGTAAAAGCAGGGTTGTATTTAGAGTTGATGCTGCCCTAGGTACTTTTAGTGCTAACGTCCGCTATAACTCTGCAAATTACAGAAACAACGTAGCTCGCTGTACATGCAGCTCCAGTGCTGGACCCAGGAAATGTAAGTATAATAATTGCTGTGCTTTTTTATGTGTTACTAATTATTCATTTTTCTGTGTTTTTTTACAGGTTGGGTTGTCGATTCGAGGACTACTTCGATGATGGCATATTTTTTATTCCCAATAAAATGGTTAACAAGGGTTGAATGGGTTTTTTATCTCAATAAAATATTTTTTTATTGTCTCTGTGTTTTTTAACTCAATACATTTTTTATTGAAATTTTTTCCAACAGAGAAAATAACAGACATACTTTGCAGACCAATGAGTACAGTTTGATATACCAACATTTTCATAAAAATACAATACAAAAGAAGTAATACAAGATCTCACACTAGATATAATTTAGAATGAGTGATGCCCTTTGCATAGGAAATACTAACACAGAACTCTCCCTTATGTAACACAATTATGAGCACTACACCTTCTCATATTTAGAAAATGAATGGTCTTTATATGCCATCATTTTCTCGTGTGAACATGTACTGTTAACGTGGGCAATGATTTCTTGTAATGGGGGAATTGTCGAACTCTTCCAATATCGGGTTATCACTAGTTCGGTCGCGATACATACATGAGCTGCGATAACTCTGAATTCCGCCGGTATATCTTTAATGTTTATAAAAAGCAGCGCATAGTCTTCATCACTGACTCATAGTGAAGAGTACATTTCAAATGTTCTGCTACAAAAGTAAGAACATAAATCCACACCGGTGTGGGATACACTCGTGCGAGCTCCTTCTCCCAAGCCAAGAAAGGGGAAGATTTTTCAAATTTAATCTTAGATCCCAAGAGATCATATAAAGGACGCAATCCTTTAAGATGTGTCCCAGGTTGAGACCATAGCTGGAATATATCAGTATTAGCTGTAACCGTAAACGGACAATCCGATTGCAAGAGGTGCCTAATGCTAAGAAATTTGTAAAATTCAGAGTTCGAGATACCAAACCTATCATGTAGGGAGTTAAATTGTAGCAATTGATTATTTTCCATGAGAGATATCATATGTGTCAAACCCCCCCATTTTCCAAGAGCGGAGATCTAAGTCTGAGAGAAGGAACTCGGGAGCTTCTATGGGTGAACTAGAGAGTAGAGAAAATGAAGATTTACTACACAATGAATGGAACTTCAACCAATTCTGTATCGAGGTGGATAGAAAATATGGTATCGATAAAGTAGGTGAGTTAGGATGCAATCGTACAAATAAAAGAGCTTTTAAATTGTGTATAGGTGTTAATGATGTTTCAATGTGCACCAAATGTTGAGAAGAGTCTCCCTCCCACCAATGCTTCAATTGAGATATCTGAGTGGCTAGGTAATAATGGTGAATATTGGGTAGACTCAAGCCACCATTTTTTTTCCCTTTGCTCAATAACCTAGCCGCTATGCGCAGCCTACTCTTCTTCCAAATATATGAACAGAACAATTTATGGGCTTTGTTGAAAACAGATAAGGGCATTTTTTTCGGCAATGTCCGAAACAGATAGAGTAACTTCGGAAGCACCAGCATTTTAAATGCCGCAATTCGACCTATCCACGAGACTTCATGTGTTGCCAACTGCCTCAAATCTAGTTCCATTTGTGATAGCATAGAAAAATAATTGGCCTGATATAACTGTGAGACTTTAGAAGTGATATTTATCCCCATATATTTAATGTGAGTCTGTTGCCCAATGGAAACTCCGCCTGCAGGGCCCTGAGATCCGACAATGAGCAATTTAAAGGCAGAGTCTGTGATTTTCCAATATTAACCTTATGAAATGCTATATTTCCAAAATCATGTATGATCTTAAAGGCGACTGATAAAGATTTTTCCGGTTTTTCCAGGGTTAATATTATGTCATCTGCATATAGAGAAATGCAATGAGAGCGATCTCCTATTTGTATCCCATGAATGTCATGGTGTTGTCTAACAGTCTGAGCTAATGGTTCTATGGACACAACGAAAATCAAAGGTGACAATGGGCAGCCTTGTCTAGTCCCGTTCGTTATCACAAATTCCTCAGAGAGAGTTCCGTTAACAAAGACTCCCGCCGATGGGGAGGAGTATAGAGCTTTGATTGCGGTTACTATGGATCCTCCGAACCCCATTTCTTCCATTACCAAGAAAACGAACAACCAATTAACCCTGTCGAATGCTTTTTCAGCATCCAGAGTTACCATAACCGCCTGAGTCCCCCTTCTATTCAAATAATCTAAAATATTAAGAACTCTCCTAGTATTTTCCGGAGCCTGTCTACCATTAACAAAACCGACTTGATCTCTATTGACCAGAAGTGAAATCTTAGAGGCTAAACGGTTCGCCAGAACCTTAGCATAGATTTTTAAGTCAGAGTTAAGGAAGGATATTTGGGCGAAAGTTTTGTGGTGAATCAGGTGTTTTCCCTGACTTTGGAAGTGTCACTATCACTGCACTCAGCATCTCCTTTGGGAAAGAACCCTGTGTAATGGCATGTTTTAGAGTGTCAACAGGTGAGGGAGAAGGGAGTCTTCAAAAGTTTTATAGTATATACCAGACAAACCATCGGGGCCAGGGGCTTTATGTAACGGGAGAGATCGGATAATTTTGGAGATTTCAAATTCTGTTAAAGGGAGATTTAAATCGTCCAATTGGTGGGGTGATAGACATGGGAGGTTTAGGGTATTTAAGAAATCTTTAACAGCTTGTTGAGCGGGCTGTGGGTTTGCATTAGGGGGATGTCAATTATATAGGGAATTATAATACTCCATGAATTTCTGTGCTATATCCCCAGGGGAATATATTTTAGTGGATCTAAGAGGGTCTATGAGAAATGGTATCTTACTCTTAACAGCTCTTGTCTTCAATCTATGTGCCAGAAGTTTGCTGGCTTTATTGTCTTGAGAATAGTATTGTGCTTTTATGGATTGCAAATTCTTTTCATACTTATACATTAAACAATCCCGCAATTTAATCCAAAGATTCTGCAACTTCTCAATATTAGCCAAAGATATATCAGATTTATCTAGGGATTCTAAAGGACGTATTTGCGCTAATATGTCATCAAATTGACGTTCTCTTTCTTTCTTTGCTCTATGTCCCCACTTTATGAAAAGACCTCTCATGTATGCCTTATGGGCATTCCAGAGAACAAATGGATCCCGTACAGAATTAACATTCAATAAGAAATACTCCTCCAGACCCTTACGTAGTTTGTCTTTATATTTAGGATGAGACATCAAGTAGGTATTATTTCTCCATAGGAAATGTGGTGAAGAGGTGTGAGCTTCATTAACACATATAGTAATGGCTGCATGGTCCGACCACTTAATCAACTCAATAGTAGATTTCTCCACTTTTTGTAATAAAGATGTGCTAACAAGAAATAGATCTATGCGAGAATAGGACCTAAGTACCGGTGAGAAAAAGGAGTAATCCCTTTCCAAATCGTGTTGAATGCGCCATACATCGTAAATGTCTTCCCTAAGGAGGACAGGAGCTAAGAGTGGGAGTAGGTTCTATGAACACCTGTGGAATCCATCATAGGATCATGTATGGTATTGAAATCCCCACACACCACCAATTCACCTTGTTTAAGCTTATTAATCTTACGGAATAATTTGTTAAGGAAGCGGATTTGATGTGTGTTAGGAACATATGCAACCACTATCGTAAATAGCACATTGTTGAGTTCTCCTATTTGGATGATATACCTCCCACCCGAATCCAATAAAGATGAAATTGGAGTAAATGCGACTGTGTTCCTTATGGCGAGAAGTACCCCTCTTTGTTTCTTGTTGTGGTGAAAAAGAATAACTTTAGAAAATTGAGGATGTTTTATTCTATGGCTATCTTGTTCTAATATATGAGTCTCTTGTGCACATAATACGTCACACCTCAAAGAGAGAGCCTCTTTCCACATAAACAATCTTTTATGGGGGCTATTCAAATCCTTCACATTTAGGGAGACAAACGTAATCATCATAATATAGTAGAGACCCGATAGTGTTGGGATGAAATATCCTGTAATACCCACTTAACCTGTCAATCCTCATGTAGTTATCCATATGATATGGAATGACAAGAGGGCTAAGCACATCTGATAAAAGAACTGCATTAAACCACATAAGTAGAAGTGTATCCAGCATCTGAGCATCACAGTATATCACATATCTATTTGGGAGAGATCTTAGACAAGCAAAAACATGTAGGCGACCATAAAGTAGAGTCGCACCAACGAAATATACTGTAGAAAAATGGTGGGACAGTCTCTCAGGGCTCGAATCCCAGAGACATGACTGAACTCCAAACGGCATACGTGTCACGATGTAGTAGTGACTCTTCAACGGGCAATTGCTTTCCGAGGTGTTACCACCTGCCACTCTTGTCCCAAGCGGTTGGGTAACAGTACTCCATCTTCTGTCAGATCAGGAAATTGTAGAAACTTCCGTCCCTCAGTCAGGTTGGAAATAACATGTAATGTTCCATTATGTTCCATTATGACGTATCATGATTTTCACAGGGAAACCCCATCTATAGCCGATTTTTTGATCTCTTAGTACCGCAGTGATTGGAGAGATTTTTCCGCATGCGAAGTGTAGCTAGTGATAAATCAGCAAATAGCTTAATATAAGAAGAGCCATGCGTTGAAATCAGCTTTAGTCCCTATGCACACGACCGTAAAAAGCCTCAGTTTTTGCGGACTGCAATTGCATTCACTTCCATTGAACGCAGACACTTTTCCGTATCGCTACAGATGAGTGTCCGTTCCGCAGAACTGTGCCGGGAATTATGGAGCATGTCCATTTTTGGTCCGCAATTGCGGCACGGACCCCTCCATAGAAGTCTATGGGGGAAGCCAAAATTGCGGATGGCTACGGAGGTGCGTCCGCAAATACGGATAGCCATCCGCAAATACAGAAGTGTTGCTAAGCGACACAAAGGGGATTTCCCATCAACCAGACCTCTTTTTTTTGCGGATCCGTATATACAGATGTAATACGGATGCACTACGGACCGTATTTGCGGATACCATTCAGCAGAAATGGGTACGTTGCTGATGATTTGCTGATGACTATAAAACAATACGGAACCGTATTTGCTGTCAGTATTTGCGGATACGGTCGTGTGCATGAGGCCTAAGGCCCCATGCACACGACCGTGCCCGCAATCACGGTCCGCGATTGCGGGCACGGCCGGCCGCCGACTGACAGCCGCATACAAAGTATGGGAGCACGGCCCGCAAAATGCAAAAGAACGGACATGTTCCATAATTCCCGGAACATTTCCACGGCACGGACACCCTTCCGTAGTGCTACAGAAAGGTGTCCGCGTTCAATGAAAGTGAATGGGTCAGTTTTTGCGGACCACAGTTGTGGTCCGCAAACATGGAGGTTTTTTACAGTCGTGTGCATGGGGCCTAAGTGTTGTCAGAGCTCTGGAATCAAGCTGCCATGTCTCTCGGCTGCTAAGCCACGCCCCCGTCTCTGTGTTTTTTTATCTATATTACTACTGCTTAGTGTTAGGTGGTGAAAAGGCCAATACTAACTCCACCATTATTACCCTGGTACCCACCGCCACCAGGGGTACCAGGGTGAGCCCGATATGATCCAGTATCTGACCATCTCTTGCGATATTCGGCCACTGGAGTTGCCGTAGGCTGGTATTATTAGGCTGGGAAAGCCCAAAAACTGTGGCCCTTCCCACCCTGGTAATGCTAGTCTGCTGCTGCTATGTTGGAGTGATGGGAAACTCTTGATGTCACTGCCCATATATGGATAATAATGTCAGGAGAAGTGCTGTAGTCCCCAGGCAGAGCATTAGTAGAGGCTGTGCCCCAGGATTTTGGTCCAGAGAATGCTCCTGATGTCACTGTCCATATATGGACACTGATGGCAGGGGCTTCCACAGAGTCGGAGTCCCCGAGCAGAGCGTTAATAGAGGCTTTGCCCCGGGATTCAGGAAAGGTGCCAACCTCCACTTCAGTGATTTCTGGACAACTGAGCTAAAAATCATGAACAGACCAAAATTCTTATGGACACATTACAAAATCAAGAGCTAGTGATAAACCTGATGTACCCCCAAAATCCCTGTATATATCCCCATCATTCCTGTATATAACCCCATCATCCCTCTATATCACCCCCATGATCACTCTATATAACCGCCATCATCCCTGTAAATAACCACCAATAACCACCATCATCCCTGTATATAACCCCCATCATCCCTCTATATAAATGCCATCATCCCTACATATAACCACCATCATCCCTGGTAATAACAGCCATCATCCCTTTATATAACAGCCATCATCCATGTATATAACCGCATCATCCCATCATCCCTGTATATAACCGCTATCATCCCTGTATATAGCCGCCATCATACCTGTATATAATCCCCATCCTCCCTGTATATTACCCCCATCAACCCTGCATACAAGGATGATGGGAGATATATACACGGATGATGGGGTTATATACAGGAATGATGGGGTTATATACAGGGCTGATGGCTGGCTGGTATATACAGGAATGATAGGTGTTATATACAGGGATGATGGGTATTATATACAGGGACCCCCATCATCCCCATATATAACCCCCATCATCCCTGTATATTGCCTCCTTAACCCTGTATATAACACCCGTAATCCATGTATTTAACCCCCAGCATCTCTGTATATTATTACACCCATCATCTGTGGGCGCTGTGCTTTACCATGGTGCACATTTATTGAGGTAAATGGGGCGGGCATTGAGGCAGAAATGAAGAGTAAGTGGGGCGGGGTTTGAGGACACTGTAAACCAATAGGATGCCTGACAGACAGAATATGAAAATATTCAGAGCTCTGCTTTCTAGTGTAGTGGCATCACTTTCTTGTTTGCACTGCACATATCAATTTGATGCATGCACAGTGCAAACTTTAAGGAGAAAAAAATAATTTATAGACAGTATTTCTTTCTGCCGGACACTACGGACGGAAGAAAAAAACGCCCGGTTTTTGCGGACGGTCCATGAATTAATGGACGGTTGGCAACCCTGGGTTCAGGCCCTGGGAGAACTCCTGACATCACTGTCCAAATATGGACAGTGTTGTCAGGAGCAATGCTGGAGTACCCTGGCAGAGCACTAGCTGATGCTCTGCTCGGGGACTCCAGGGCCAGGAAACTCCTGATGTTCATATGGACATTGACTTCAGGAGTTTCCCTAGCGCTGGAGCCCCAGGGCAGAGCGCTAGTTCATTCTCTGTCCTGGGGCTCCAGGTCTAGAGAAGCTACTGAAGTCACTGTTCAAATACGGACAGTGACATCAGGATATTTCCTAGCGCTAGCTGATGCTTTGCTCAGGGACTCCAGTGACAGGAAACTCCTGATATCACTGTTCATATATGCACAGTGACTTCAGGAGCTTCCCTAGCACTGGAGACCCAGGGCAGAGCACTAGCTGATGCTCTGCCCTGGGGCTCCAGTGCTAGGTAAGCTCCTGAAGTCATTGGCCAAATATGGACAGTAACATCAGGAGCTTCCAAAGTGCTGAAGCCCCAGGGCGGAGCACTAGCTAATTCTCTGCTTGGGGACTCCAGTGCCAGGAAACTCCTGACGTCTCTGTCCATATATGGACAGTGACATCAGGAGTAGTGCTTGAGTCCCCAGACAGAGCACTAGCTGATGCTCTGCCCTGGGGCTCAGGACTAGGAAATCTCCTGAATTCACTGTCCAAATATGGAGTCCCTGGACAGAGCGCTAGCTGATTCTCTGCTCGGTGAATCCAGGGTCGACCTCACTGTCCATATATGGACGGATTCAGGTCTTAGCACATGATACAGCTGCTTTGTATACAGAGTATAGAGCAGCTGTATCTCAAAAAGTAAAAAGAATGTTTCATAAAAACTAATAATAAAGTTGCACAAACACACTGATTGAACTTTGTATTAAAAAAAAAATCGCTTTTGAATGTTTACATATCCTTTAACATACTCTTTGCATCTGTTTTTACATGTTCTCATATACTTACAACTGCAACGTATTATAATGTATTAAGCTTGCACTTTACATAATGTCCATCTGCTTCAGTTAGGTCTATTGGTTTTCATTATATGAACTTGCACTTTAGCCACGATGCAATAACTGTTATCATAATAGTTGTATATTTATAGTGACTATATTACATGTATTTACGGTATTTGTATAAACTTGAGTTGCTTCATCCTGCCTCATCCACTTTCTATGGTTTGTCTGTAATGTCTCTGATTTTTATAGCCTTTTATGGTATTTAGATGAATTAATAAAGTTTATTTATTTTTTGAATACCAACTGGGTCTCATGCTATTTTTTCTATTTCGGTGTTATATCAAATTAAAGTAGTTACTCATAATAGATACTAAACAGTGTTCTGGATGTACTAACGGACAATAATCTGATACATTTTCTGTCCATTGATAATGAAAAGTAACTCATACGGTATATTTAGGAGTCACTACTTTAAATATATATTACCCTATTCTATATTTAACTAGTGTTTAGAATCCCTAAAAATTATAAGGCCTTGCTCACACAGCGCAGATATGCTGCAGATTTTGCATGTATTTTTTTTTAAGACAAAATCAGGAATGGAACCTAAACAGAAGAAATACATAAATTGCAAGATTGCACTTAACTGCTCAAATGAAGTTTGTATCAGTAATAAATGTATGAGAATAAACAATATACTGTATGATTTAATCTTCAAGGGATGTCACTGTGCACACCACTAGATAAATGTAATCAGTTATTCGTTCACACGCACATGCTACACTGTTCCGCCTTGCTGGTCCCTCTAGTTCTTCAAGATAAAGGCACCAGATAATCCAAGGACCCTTCTCTTCACAAGTAATAAAGAAGGGAATTTTTTAGGACCAGCAAGGCGGAACAGTGTAGCACGGCGGTGTGAAATAATAACTGATTATGTTTATCTCGTGGTGTGCACAGTAGCATCCTTAACCCTTTCATAATAGTAGGAGGAAAAAGGGGGCTGGCACTGCTCCAATGCAGTGAAAGACACAGTCTCTGCATATAAACGCTGTGTGGCTCAGAACACATAGGAATACAGCTGTCAAAATGTTGCCGGCGGGGTACTGATCAGTGGAAAACAGCACGTATATGTGACTTGATTGAAAAAAGATAGGCATTACGAAGCACTCACCGCAGTGGCAATAAAAAAGATTAATTTAGGTTAATCGCGGTCAGTAATGATGTGGAGGATGCCAACGACCGTTTCACGCTACAAGCGCTTTGTCAAGGCGCTTGTAGCGTGAAACGGTCGTTGGCATCCTCCACACCATTACTGACCGAGATCAACCTCAATAAATATTTTTTATTGCCACTGCGGTGAGTGCCTCGTAATTCCTATCTTAACCCTTTCATGCCGACAATCTAGATTCACGTCCTATTCGCAAATACCCCGTGCAGATAGGACGTGAATCTGCAGATCTCTCTTTCTGCCCTCATAGCGCTGGGGAGATCGTTCTGACGCCGGCGGTGTCATTGTCCCCGGCTCCGCAGCAACCTATTCTCTGACAGCCAAACCGATTGGTTCGGCTACAGAGAATATGATCACCATTTTTAACTGTTTCCCGACCGCCCACAGGAAATTCACCTCGGCGATTGCTGGGCTCTGTGCAGCGCCAACGTGAATTCACAGTGGGTGTTAAAAGCGCGATCCAGGTGTCTCAGAGTAGTGCCTCTGGTCCCGGAGACATGATCGGGACCTAATTGGTTCAGGTCCCGGTAATGTGATCGCAGGGAATGTTTGTTGTAGCAACAAACTTTCCCGTGGACCGATTGCGTGTGCTGCCATCGGTTGCATGGCAAAACCAGAGGCCATACAACGGCCTCCGGGTCTGCCATGCACGGAAGCCTAAGGGCATGCCCACACGTGGCGGATTTCCTCCGCAACTGTCCGCATCAATGCCGCACAGAATCTGCGTTGCAGATTCTGCGGCGGATCTGCCCAAAATGTGCAGTAAATTGATGCGGACTAGCTGCTGCGGACTGCGGGAAAAGTGCTTCCCTTCTCTCTATCAGTGCAGGATAGAGAGAAGGGGCAGCACTTTCCCTAGTGAAAGTAAACGAATTTCATACTTACCGGCCGTTGTCTTGGTGACGCGTCCCTCTTTCGGCATCCAGCCCGACCTCCCTGGATGACGCGGCAGTCCATGTGACCGCTGCAGCCTGTGATTCGCTGCAGCCGTCACGTAGACTGTAACGTCATCCTGGGAAGCCGGACTGGAGACAGAAGCAGGGAGTTCTCGGTAAGTATGAACTTCTATTTTTTTGACAGGTTGCTGTATATTGGGATCGGTAGTCACTGTCCAGGGTGCAGAAACAGTTACTGCCGATCGCTTAACTCTTTCAGCACCATGTACAGTGACTATTTACTGACGTCTCCTAGCAACGCTCCCGTAATTACGGGAGCCCCATTGACTTCCTCAGTCTGGCTGTAGACCTAGAAATACATAGATCCAGCCAGAATGAAGAAATGTCATGTCAAAAAAGCAAGACGCATCCGCAGCACATATAACATTTTCATGACAGCTGCGGACTTCATTGCGGAATTTAGAATCTCCATTGAAGCCAATGGAGAAATTCCGCCATGAGTCCGCAACCAGTCCGCCACAACTCCGCAAGAGCCATTGCATGCTGCGGACACCAAATTCCGCTCCGCAGCCTATGCTCCGCAACGGAATTTTCTGCCTCGTCTAAACGAAGCCTACTAAAAAGAAGTGGAAGGCAATGGAGAAACGGCTCTGCCGCGGAATAACGCTGCGGAGTGTCCGCAGCGGAATTCAAGAGCAATTCCGCCACGTGTGGCTTTGCCCTAAGGGGACCAGCCGGAGGCTTGTCCTCATAGGCTTCCTGTCAGTGTGACACGCAGCGTCACACTGACAGTTTATAACACGTTACACTACCTAGGTAGTGTAATGTATTATAGCAGCTATCAGTGCTGCAGGTCTAAAAGTAAAAAAACAAAAAGTAATAAAAATGTTTTATAAAAGTGTAAAAACAAAAAATGCTTTTTTCCTATAATAAGCCTTATATTATAGGAAAAAAATGAAAACGTTAAAAAAGTACACATTAGGTATCACCGCATTTGTAATGACCCAAACTATAAAACTCTAATATTATTTTTCCTGAACGGTGAATAGTGCCAGCATCACTATTTTTTTGGTCATCACCCCTCCCAAAATATAGAATAAAAAGTAATCAAAAAGTCGCATGTACCCCAAAACAGTACCAATAAAAACTACAACCCATTCCGCAAAGAACAAGCCCTTACACAGCTTTTTTAACAGAAAAATAAAAAAGTTATGGCTCTCAGAATATTGTGACACAAAAAATAAATAATTTTATAGAAAAGTTATTTTATTGCGCAAACGACACAAAACATAAAAAAAAAAGATATACATATGGTATCGCCATAATCGTATCGACCCGCAGAATAAAGTCAAATGTAATTTATAGCACATGGTGAACACCATAAAAAATAAATTAAAAAAAAAGGACAAAAAACATTGTCAAAATGTATGTTTTTTTTGTCACTTTGCTTGCCAAAAAATCTAATAAAAAGTGATGTACCCTAAAATTGTACCAATGAAAACGACAGATTGTAACGGAACAGATAAGCCCTCGCACAGCGCCGGTGGAGAAAAAAATAAAAAAGTTCTGGTGCTCAGAATATAGCGACAGAAATTGTGTAGAGTATTCCAAAAGCGGATAAGATTGGGCTCCATTTATCAGTGCGACACCGGCCACATATCTATGAATTATTATTTATTTACATCATCATTATACCCTCTTATTATGCCCTGATGTTCTCTGCCCAGCTTACATATGCCCCCACGTTATAAACTGAAATACCAGCAAAACTCCAAGCAGAACTACTTTCACTGTGCTCCAAAAGCCAAATGGCACTCAATCTCTTCTGAACCCTAGAGTGGGTGTAAACAACAGTTTAGTATTACCAAGCAAAATATGCGCTCCAAAAGCCAAATGCTGCTCGCTCCCTTCTGAGCCCTGCCGTGGGTGTAAACAGTAGTTTATTACCGCATATAGCGTATTGCCGTAATCAGGAGAAATAGCTTTACACGTTTTGGGGTGCTTTTTATTCTATATTCCTTGTAAAAATTAATTATTTTTTAGAAAAAAGTAGATTTTCATTTTCACAGACAAACTCCAATAAATATAGCAAAATAACTGTGGGGTCAAGATGCTAACTATACCCCTAGATAAATTCCCTGAGGTGTGTAGTTTCCAAAACCAGCCACTTTTGGGGAGTTTCCACTGTTTTGGCCCCACAAGACATCTTCAAACCTGACATGGTGCCTAAAATATATTGTAAAAAAAAAAAGCACGTTCCAAAATCCTCTAGGTGCTCCTTTGCTTCTGAGGCCGATGTTTCAGTCCATTACCATACTAGGGCCACATATGGGATATTTCTAAAAATTGCAGAATCTGGGCAATAAATATTGAGTTGCGTTTCTCTGGTAAAACCTTTTGTGTTACAGAATTTTTTTTATTACAAATGAATTTCAGCAAAAAAAATAACATTTGTAAATTTCACCTTTACATTTCTTTAATTCCTGTGAGACGCCTAAATGGTTAAAACACTTTCTTAATGCTGTTTTTAATACCTTGAGGGGTGCAGTTTTTAAAATGGGGTGATTTATGGGGTCTATCTAGTACATAAGGCCCTCAAAGCCACTTCAGAACTGAACTGGTCCTTGAAAAATAGCCTTTTGAAATTTTCTTGAAAATGTCAGAAATTGCTGCTAAAGTTCTAAGCCTTGTAATGTCCTATAAAAATTAAATAATGTTCAAAAACTGATGCAAATATAAAGTAGACATATGGGGGATGTTAATTAGCAACAATTGTGTGTGGTATTACTATCTGTTTTACAAGTAGATACATTCAAAATTAGAAAAATCATAATTTTTGCAAATTTCCATTACATTTTAGTGTTTTTTTACAAATAAGCAATGAATTTATTGACCAAATTTTTCCACTAACATAAAGTACAATATGTCACAAGAAAACAATCTCAGAATCGCTTGGATAGGCAAAAGTATTCCCGAGTTATTACCACATAAAATTACACATGTCAGATTTGAAAAAATGGGGCTGGTCCTCAAGGGCCAAAATTAGCTTGGTCCTGAAAGGGTTAATATTGGATATTGCCTATTCTCACACAATATTTTATATTTTTAAAGGATATGTTTGGGGTCTCTTTACTTATCCACACCTGGTCCATTGTTCCAGAAACTGCAAGTTAGAAGAAACATGTAAAGGAAAGCCACACGATGCACACGACTGTAAGGGTATGACCAGACGTGGCGGAGTTCTGCATACACTGTACGCATCAATGCCGCACAGAATCTGCGTTGCAGATTCTGTTGCGGCTCTGCCTAAAATGGGCATTAAATTGATTCGGACTAGCCGTTGCGTATTGAGGTGAAAGTACTTCCCTTCTCTCTATCAGTGCAGGATAGAGAGAAGGGACAGCCCTTTCCCTAGTAAAAGTAAAATAAATTCTTACTTACCCAGCCGTTGTCTTGGTGACGCGTCCCTCTTTCGACATCCAGCCCGACCTCCCTGGATGATGCTGCAGTCCATGTGACCGCTGCAGCCTGTGATTGGCCTGTGATTGGCTGCAGCCGTCACTTGGACTGAAACTTCATCCCGGGAGGCCGGACTGGAGGAAGAAGCAGGGAGTTCTTGGTAAGTAGGAACTTCTATTTTTTTTACATGTTGATGTATTTTGTGATCGGAAGTCACTGTCCAGGGTGCTGAGTTACTGCCGATCGTTTAACTCTTTCAGCACCCTGGACAGTGACTATTTACTGACGTCGCCTAGCAACGCTCCCGTAATTACGGGTGCACACACGTAGTCACCCGTAATTACAGGAGCCTCATTGACTTCCTCAGTCATGCTGTAGACCTAGAAATACATAGGTCCAGCCAGAATGAAGAACTATCATGTTAGTAAAACCAATACGCTCCGCAGCACACATAACATCTGCGGACTTCATTGCAGAATTTTGACTCTCCATTGAAGTCAATGGAGAAATTCTGCAATGAGTCCGCAACAAGTCTGCTACACGTCCGCAACAGTCAGTGTATGCTGCGGACACCAAATTCCGCACCGCAGCCTATGCCCCGCAGCGGAATTGTGTGAAAGCAATGGAGAAACGTGTACGCTGCGGATTTCCGCAGCGGAATTCAAGAGCAATTCCGCCATGTCTGGTCATGCCCTAACTGTTCGTGATTGTGGCACAGACGGCCGTGGAGTGTCATCCGCGGTCTGCCCGCAAATCACGGACCGTGCTCATTGATTTCAATGAGCTCGGACCACAAATGCGGCCTGTATAATGACATGCCCTAACGTTTTGCGATCTGGGCTCCCGGCCAATGCATGGACCGTGGAAACCACGGTCGTGTGCATGGGCCCATAGTACTGAATGGGTCCGCAATTCACCCGCAGATTTGCGGATGAATTGCGGCCACAAAAAAAGGTTTGTGTGCTTGAGGCCTCTCCTACATCCAATTCTGCTTTTGGCATAAAACAATACATGCAAAATCTGCAGAAAATCTGCTCTGTGTAAACAAGGCTTAGGCCGGGTTCCCACATAGCGTAAAAGCTGCAGAATTTCTGCAACTGAATTCTGTGCGGAAATTCCACAGTATTTACAGTAGCAGCAAAGTCAATGAGATTTAAGAAATCTCATGCCCGCGCTCCGAAAATAAAATGCAAAATGTAGTGCGGAAAGTTTTCTGTGGTCAATTTATGCTGCGGGCTCTGTGCGGAGATGCTGCGTGTTTGACCCATGGACTTCAATGGAGGGCAGAAATTCCGCAGGATTTATGTTGTTAATTTGATGTGGATGTCTGTGACAGATTTACCACCGTTTTTCTAGAGATTCTACTGCAAATTTTCTGTTGCAAAAAATCTGCAGCGTATAATTTGTGTGGGAACATACCCATAGGCCGTGTTCATATGGGGCAGATACGCTGCGTAAAAGTATGCAGCGTATCCGCCCTGTGCGCTACAGGTTATTCCAGGTGAAAAGCGCTGCAGAAAACTGATGCATTAACCGACCTGCATCCTGGGATGTGATTGGCTGCAGTGTCGGTCACATGGGATGAAGCGTCATCCCATGAGACCGACCCTCTGACATTATACAAGCTGGACTCCTGGGATGATGTTTCATTCCATGTGACCGCCGCTATAGCCTGTGATTGGCTTCGGCAGTCACATGGGATGAAACGTCATCCCAGGAGGCCGCGCTCGAGGGAAGAACACTGGGTTCCAACTTCTGGCTAAATATGGTTTTTTTTAAGTATTCAATGGGGAAAACCCGCAAAACAAATAAGCAGCGTTTATGCAAATAGATTTGACATGCTGCGAACAAAATAATTCCGCTCAGTATATACGCAGCGTGTGGATGGGATTTGTTTTTATCTCATCCACTTTGCTGCTACTGTATTTTCTGCGGATTTTCCGCAAAACAAATTCCGTTGCGTAAAAACCGCAGTATTTACGCAATGTGTGAACTGACCCTTAGGCCGGGTTCCCACCAGATGGATACGCTGCGTAAAGACCACGCAGCATATCCGACCTGGAACCCGCAGTACATTCCACCTGAAAACCGCACAACATTGTAAGGCGTTTCATCGGACGGAATTTCCGCTGCGGAAAACAGCCTTTAAAAACAACTCATACTTAGGTTGTTATGTCGATGCGACCCTCCTGTGCAGTCCGGTCTCCCTGGATGACCCTGCAGCCCATGTGATCGCTTCAGCCTGTGATTGGCTGCAGCGGCGGTCACATGGGATGTAACCTCATCCCAAGAGGCTGGCCCCCTGATGTCATCGAGGTCAGCCTCCTGGGATGACGTATCATCTCATGTGACCACCGCTGCAGCCTGTGATTGGCTGCAGCGGTCACATGGGATGCAACGTCATCGCATGAGGCCGGACTGCAGGAAGAAGGAGGGCGTTCTGGGTAAGGCCTCATGCACACGACCGTAAAAACTCCCGTTATTACGGGTCGTAATTACGACCCGTAATAACGGGCTCATAGACTTCTATTGGCCACGGTTACCTTCCTGTTTTCTTACGGGAAGGTGCCCGTGCCGTTGAAAAAGATAGAACATGTCCTATTTTAGGCCGTAATAACGGCAAGGACAGCCCATAGAAGTCTATGTAGCTCCCGTAATGACGGGTGGCTACGTGTGTGCACCCGTCATTACGGCAGCGTTGCTAGGCGACGTCAGTAAATAGTCACTGTCCAGGGTGAGGGTGCTGAAAGAGTTAACTGATCGGCAGTAACTCTTTCAGCACCCTGGACAGTGAATTCCGATCAGAATATAGAGCAACCTGTAAAAAAAAATAAAATAAAAGACGTTCATACTTACCGAGAACTTCCTGCTTCCTCCAGTCCGGTCTCCCGGCCGTTGCCTTGGTGACGCATCCCTCTCGACATCCGGCCCGACATCCCTGGATGACGTTTCAGCCCATGTGACCGCTGCAGCCAATCTTAGGTCAATCACAGGCTGCAGCGGTCACATGGACTGCCGCGTCATCCAGGGAGTCGGGCTGGATGTGAAGAGAGGGATGAGTCACCAAGACAACGGCCGGGTAAGTATGAATTTCTTTTACTTTTATTATGGAAAGGGCTGTCCCTTCTCTCTATCCTGCACTGATAGAGAGAAGGGGCTGCCGATTAGTGCAGTGCTATTTTGCAGCCAAAAACGTGCCCGTAAATACGGGTGGAATACGGGTGACACCGGACCCATATTTACGGGCACGGGTCCGTAAATACTGGTGCAAAACGGGTCGAATACGTGAGACACCGGACCCGTATTTACGCCAGTATTTACGGGTGGGAAAAAATACGGTCGTGTGCATGAGGCCTAAGTATGATTTTTTTTTCTGTAGTTGCGATTTTTGTGGCGTAATCGCTGCAAATACACTGAAAAAGTCACAGCACTTGACTTTCTATTTCGGGTTTTGCATTCCCATTGAATTCAATGGGGAAAACCCCAACGGAAAATCAACAAAAGGCCAACATAAATTGACATGCTGCGGAATTAAATTCCGTACCGCAGAACAATTTATTAACGTTTACGCTGCATTTTTACTTTGCAGCGTGGGCATGAGTTTATCTAAATCTCATCCACTTTGCTGCTACTGTAAATGCTGAGGAATTTCCACACAGAATTCCATTGTGTTTAGGGCACGTTCAGACGTGGCGGAGTTTTTC
Source organism: Rhinoderma darwinii (assembly GCF_050947455.1). Classification (NCBI taxonomy): domain Eukaryota; kingdom Metazoa; phylum Chordata; class Amphibia; order Anura; family Rhinodermatidae; genus Rhinoderma; species Rhinoderma darwinii. The sequence continues at coordinate 191,573,296 of NC_134691.1, read as the reverse complement.
CACTGCAAATGTTGGTGCAGATTTGGGGCAATTACGCAACGATTCTGCACCAACATGTGCATATTTGACAGGTAATTCAGATGTTGCCGAAAACACAGCGGTCTTGCCACAGATTTCAGTTTTTGCATTGCAAAGGCAGAAATCTGCAGTGAAATTCCGCTTCTTCTCCGCAACAGACAGTGCATGCTGCGGAGGGAAAATTCCGCACCGCAGCCTAATTTCTGCACAGTTATTTCCCGCAATGTCTGTACAAAGTTTCCTAAAAATGTATAGAAACAAATGTAAATAACGCCTGCTGCAGAATTCCACTGTGGACTGTCCACAGCGGAATTCAACAGCAATTCCGCTACGTCTGAACGTGGCCTAATCTGCTATGGATTTTACACACAAAAAATCCAAGCATTTCCGCCCCAGGTGAATACAGTCCTGCACATATTGTGTAATTTAAGGGTATGTGCACACACACTAATTACGTCCGTAATTGACGGACGTATTTCTGCCGCAAGTACCGGACCGAACACACTGCAGGGAGCCGGGCTCCTAGCATCATACTTATGTACGATGCTAGGAGTCCCTGCCTCGCTGCAGGACAACTGTCCCGTACTGTAATCATGTTTTCAGTACGGGACAGTAGTACCACGGAGAGGCAGGGACTCCTAGCATCGTACATAAGTATGATGCTAGGAGCCCGGCTCCCTGCAGTGTGTTCGGTCCCGTACTTGCGGCAGAAATACGTCCGTCAATTACGGACGTAATTAGTGTGTGTGCACATACCCTTATGCAGAAAATCTTCATCAAAACCACAGATAAGCGCAGGTTCTTCAGCAGGCAAAATTAGCTCTTAATATTGCAGGTTTTTTATGCATTTCTAGGTGCGAATTTTAAATTTCAAGGCAGAAACAGTTGTGTATTTTAGGCTGCAGACTTTGGTGTGTTTTTTTTACAAACTTGTCAGAATGGAACTGAAAATCAGTTCTATTAATCTGAATCGGGTTGCTTCTGCAGCAGTGTATGGATTTCTGCAAGGTCTATTCTGATGAATTGAACGGATTTTCAGTTGCAGGAATTTCTAAAATTGTTAAGCCAAAACCAGAATTGAATCCAGAAGAGCAGATCTATAAAGCCTTCCTTTATATATTTTTTCTGTTTAGGTTTCGTTCCTGGTTTTGGCTTAAAAAATACATGCAAAATCTGCAGCAAATGTGCGCTGTGTGAACAAGGCCTTATAGCTTACCTTAAAGCACTGAAATGAGTTGCAATATATTGTGATAGCTCTACTTGCTATTGCTATTTTTCTAATAAATGACAGGATATTCTAGATCCAGCGAAAGGTCAAAATATTCTCTTTAATAACATATACAGCATAGATTTAATAGGCAGTAACACATAGGGATGCAGCTCTGAGTTCCTAAGCTTTTATTTGATGTGAACTATGTTCACACATGGCAGATTCATTGCAGAGATTTTTGTGATAAAAAATCCATACATCTAAATGGGATTGTTTTTTTTAGCATGACAACCCCAGTCAGATTTATGGGACAGATTTCTAAGGCAGAAATTTCAGCAACAAAAATCTGCTACGAGTGCTATGAATCACACAATCAGTTCTGTTATTTAGTATGTACATACATTAGATGAATTTACCAAAGCTATGTCATTTTAAACATGAAAACAGTATTATCTATTAGTCACAATGCTACATGGGATTAGAAGTGGTAACTATATTTTAGGCTAAGCTTACATCAGCCAATTTCCCCACTCCGGTGAAGCAAATGTCCTGAAAATTATGTAGCTTTTGGTCTGAGCTCTCAATTTACATGCAGAGTTATTTGGCTTGAACGAAAACAGGAAAACTATTTCCATCTTAACAAAATACTACATTTTATTCCGCATAAATAGAGATTTCCAGGGGCGTAACTAGGAAAGACTGGGCCCCCTAGCAAACTTTTGACTGGGGCCCCCCCTCTGCTGGGTATCACACAACCCCCCCCCCCCCTTGTAGATAGTGCCTCCCTATAGATTCCACCACACAGCGCCCCCCTATAGATAGCACCATACACAGCCCCCTGTAGATAACGCCATACAGACCCCCTCTGTAGATAACACCATACAGAACCCCTCTGTAGATAACGCCATATAGCCCCCCCCCCCAAAAAAAAAAAACGGCCTATAGTTTGTCCTACAAAAGACATGCATCCCCTCTCCACAGGATCTCCACAGGATAGGGGATACATGAGTGATCGCTGGCAGCGATAAGGAGAACGGGGGACCGAAAGTCCCCCGAAGTTCTCCATGACAAACCTCGGACTTCCGGCGTCTGCGCAGTTCAATAAAAATGAAAGGAGCGCTGGTCACGCATGCGCAGAAGCACGACCGGTGCGCAAGTCATTTCTACGGAGCTGCCGACACAGACCCCGGAAGTCCGAGGTTTGTGATGGAGAACTTAGGGGGGACTTTCGGTCCCCCGTTCTCCTCATCCCAGCGATCCCACATGTATCCCCTATCCTGTGGATAGGGGATGCATGTCTTTTGTAGGAACAACCCCTTCAGTGGCGTCGCGCTGTAGCAGCCATAGCGGCTGCTAGCGGAGCCTGCGGCCATCGGAGGGGGCCGTGCCGGCGGGTGGCACGGGCCCCCTCATGCTGCAGGCCCTGTAGAAGTCGCTACGGCTGCTATAGCGGTAGTTACGCCACTGCGTATAGGTTTGTACGGCGTAAAACTACAGCTCCCAGCATGGCCGGAACAATGGTAAGGATATGCTGGGAGATGCGGTTTCACAAAAAAATCCTATCACCATCATCTTGCTGCAGATCATACAGTGACTACAATACTGATTAGAGGCAGAATAAACATTTACATTAAGTGACTCACCGGTGACGTCTCAGATTCTAGTTCTTTTCTTCTCCCTCCGGTTCAGACATCTATGATGGATTTCTCCCGCCATGACCCACTTCTGCAGTTTTCCGCTCAGATGTCTTCAGCTTCTCACTTTTAACCCCTTTAGGACACAGCCTGTTTTGGCCTTGTGGACACAGCCTATTTTTTCAAATCTGACATGTGTCACTTTATGTGGTAATAACTCCGGAATGCTTTTACCTATCCAAGCGATTCTGAGATTGTTTTCTCGTGACATATTGTACTTTATGTTAGTGAAAAAATTTGGTCGATAAATTCAATATTTATTTGTGAAAAACTTCAAATTTTAGCAAAAATTTGCAAAAATGTGCATTTTTCTAAATTTAAATGTATTTGCTTGTGAAACAGATAGTAATACCACACAAAATAGTTACTAGTTAACATCCCCTATATGTCTACTTTATGTTTGCATCATTTTTTTTCACGTACTTTTATTTTTCTAGGACGTTACAAGGCTTAGAACTTTAGCAGCAATTTCTCATATTTTCAATAAAATTTCAAAAGGCTATTTTTTCAGGGACCAGTTCAGTTCTGAAGTGGCTTTGAGGGCCTTATATATTAGAAAGTCCCCATAAATCACCCCATTTTGAAAACTGCACCCCTCAAGGTATTCAAAACCACATTCAGAAAATATTTTAACCCTTTAGGCGTTTCACAGGAATTAAGGCAAAGTAGAGGTGAAATTTACAAATTTCATTTTTTTTGCCGAAATTCATTTGTAATAAAAAAAAATCTGTAACACAGAAGGTTTTACCAGGGAAACGCAACTCAATATTTATTGCCCAGATTCTGCAGATTTTAGAAATATCCAACATGTGGCCCTAGTGTCCTAATGGACTGAAACACAGGCCTCAGAAGCAAAGGAGCAGCTAGTGGATTTCGGGGCCTCCTTTTTTTAGGAATATATTTTAGGCACCATGTCAGGTTTGAGGCGGTCTTGTGGTACCTAAACAGCCGAAACCCCTCCAAAGTGACCCCATTTTGGAAACTACACCCCTCAAGGCATTTTTCTAGGGGTATAGATAGCATATTGACCCCACAGTTTTTTTGCAGAATTTAGTGGAATTAGTCTGTGAAGATGAAAATCACCTATTTTTCTGTGGAAACATAGAATTTTTTCATTTTTACAAGGAATAAAGGAGAAAAAGCACCCCAAAATTTGTAAAGCAATTTCTCCCGATTACGGCAATACCCCATATGTGGTCGTAAACTGATGTTTGGACCCACAGCAGGGCTCAGGAGGGAAGGAGCGCCTTTTGGATTTTGGAGCGCAGATTTTGCTGGATTGGTTTTCAGTGCCATGTCGGGTTTGCAACGCCCCGGAGGGACCAAAACAGTGTAAACCCCCCAAAAGTGACCCCATTTTGGAATCTACACCCCTCAAGGAATTTTTCTAGGGGTATAGTGAGATTTTGGCCCCTCAGGATCTTTTTTAGAGCTAAGGTGACCAAAAAACAGCGATTTTGGCGCTTTAAATTCTTTATTTATTACAGCGTTCACCGTGCGCAATAAATTACGCTTTAATTTATTCTGCCGGTCGGTACGATTATGGCGATACCATATGTGTATAGATTTTTTTACGTTTTGCAGCGTTTGCACAATAAAATGAAGTTTCTATAAAATAATTTATTTTCTGGGACACGCTATTTTGAGCCGTAACGTTTTTATTTTTTCGTCAAAAAAGCTGTGGGAGGTCTTGTTTTTTGCGGGACGGGTTGTAGTTTTTATTGGTACCATTTTGGGGTAAATGCGACTTTTTGATCACTTTTTATTCTATATCTTGGGAGGGGTGGTGACCAAAAAATAGCGATGCTGACAGTTTTCCGTTTATTTTGTTTGCGGCGTTCACCGTGCGGAAAAATTAACATTATAGTTTCATAGATTGGGTCGTTACGAATGCGGCGATACCAAATATGTGTACTTTTTTTTTAACGTTTTCATTTTTTCCCTATAATAAATGACTTATTATAGGAAAACAAAACCTTTTATTTTTACACTTTTATAAAACATTTTTATTAACTTTTTTTTACTTTTTACACTTTATATTTTTGTTTATTAACTTTTCTTTTACTTTTTACACTTTCTTTTTTGACCTGCAGCTCTGATCGCTGCTAGAATACATTACACTACCTAGGTAGTGTAACGTATTCCAACTGTCAGTGTGACGTCACAGTCACTCTGACAGTTGGTCTACGAGGATCAACAGAGGCTGATCCTCATAGGCTGACATACATGGCAGACCTGGGGGCCGTTGTCTGGCCCCCGGGTGCCATCACAAGCATCAGAAGCCCCCACGATTGCATGGGGGCTGCTGATGCGCTACAAACCCGCTACATGCGGAGATCGCAATCGAGCCCCGCATGTAACGGGTTAATTGCCGAAATCAGCGGCGATGAGCCGCTGATCGGCAACACTGGAGAGTGTCAGCTGTCGGGGACAGCTGATCTCCAAGTTCCCGATGCACACTGTCGCCGACAGTGTGCATCGGGAACGGCACAGTGACTTTCTGTCACTCTGACAGGAAGCCTATCAGGACCAGCCGAAGGTTGGTCCTGATGGGCTTCTGTCCATGGCAGACCCGGAAGCCATTGTTTGGCTTCCGTTTGCCATACTAACTATCGGCAGACCCCGCGATTTCGGACGGGGGTCTGCCGATATGTTAGAAACCCCTAAAATTCGGCGATTGCACCCGATCGCCGAATTTAAGGGGTTAATGCGCCGAAATCAGCGGCAAAGGACCGCTGGCCGGCAAGAGGGGAGTGTCAGCTGTCGGCGACAGCTGACCTCCTGGTTCCCGGTGCACACTGTCGCCGACAGTGTGCACCGGGATTAACTCAGTAACTGTACGTCCTCGTGCGGGAAGTAACTTCCCGCAACGACGTACAGCTACGTCCTGGTGCGGGTAGGGGTTAAAACATTTCTGCACCTGTAAACAAAGTTAAAATTCTAAACACATCTAAATATAACTGTCACACACACACACACACACACACACACACACACACCGTGCCCCCTGTAGATAGTGACCTACATAGAAGCCCCTGTAGATAGTGCCCACATATGGACTCCAGAGCTGCAAGGCAATAGTGCTAACCACTGAGCCACCGTGCTGCCCTACATATAGCTTCCCCTATAGTTAGTGTTCCACGTATAGCCCACCTCTGTAGATAGTGTCTCACATATAGCTCCCCCTGTATATAGTGTCCCACATATAGCCCACCCCTTTAGACTGTGCACTACATATAGCCACCCTGTTGCTAGTGCCCCACAGGTAACCCAACCCCTGTATATAGTGTCCCACACATAGCCCACCCCTATAGAAAGCACCCTAAAAAAATAGCTCCCCTATAGATAGTGCTCTCCATATAGCCCACCCCTGTATATAGTGCCCTACATATAGACCCCCCTGTATATAATGGCCCACATATAGAGCCCCCTGTATATAATGGCACACACCCCCACATACAGACCCCCCTGTATATAATGGACCACATATAGAGCCCCCTGTATATAATGGCCCACACCCCCACATATAGACCCCCCTGTATATAATGGCCCACATATAGAGCCCCCTGTATATAGTGGCCCACACCCCCACATATAGACCCCCCTGTATATAATGGCCCACATATAGAGCCCCCTGTATATAGTGGCCCACACCCCCACATATAGACCCCCCTGTATATAATGGCCCACATATAGAGCCCCCTGTAGCTACTGCCCCACATATAGACCCCATATATATATATATATATATATATATATATAATAGCCCACATAAAGACGACCCCCCCCCCCTGTAGATAGACCCCCCCACTATAGATAATGCCTTTCACACTTTTATGAGGGGGGAAAAAAAAAACTTGACATACTCACATGATCCCGTTCCCACGCTGTTCACTGGCGATGCAGACATGCTCTCTTCTGAGCATGTCTGCAGGAGCTGAACGAGCATCCTCCAATGACGCTCATTGGCGGGGCAGAATGACTTGCCCCGCCAATCAGCACCTTCCAAGCATGGAAGCGGCGCGATGATGTCATCGCGCCGCTAGCCAATCAGTGTCATTGTAAGGCACTGGATGGTCAGGCACGGAACATGCCCGGCCATTCAGTGCTAATACATGTATTTGGCTGCCGCTAGCACTGGGGCCCCCTCCGGTGCTAGCGACACCTACAGGCATGTGTAAGGCTCGGCGGCGCGGGCCCCACAGTAGCGGCGCTACCGCTGTAGCAGCCATAACGGCTGCTAGCGGCGCCACCGGGCATTTGGGTGTGCGTGTCGGCTGGCGGCACGGGCCCCCTCAAGCCCCGGGCCCCGTAGCAGCCGCTACTGCTGCTACCGCGGTAGTTACGCCACTGGAGATTTCCATCAGCATTTACATGCTTCTATTATATTGATCGGATTAGGGAAATTGATATGTAGGTCTGGTAAGAGTAAGATCCATCAGATTGATTGCATTAAAGGGGTTGTCTCACCATGACAATCTCGGTCTGCATCCTCTATTACGACATATGCAAGTGAAAGTAACGTAAAGCCGCTATGTAAGAGTAGCCTGCACTCTCATGGCGCCAGCCGCTTTATGCATTAGATAATCGGCTACTCATCTCAATGCCTGACATGTAATAATAGATTTCTTTGGCTGCTACAGGGCAAATGTATGGCCAGAAGCAGCTTTCCATGGTGATAACTGCTGATCGGCCTGGGTGAGGGTAAGACCACATGAAGCGGCCCTGACACGGTCGCAACGCGGCCAACAACCACACTGGCACTGCGTAGGAGTGGCTGCCAAATACCTCGTTAAGGAGTATTCCAGTTACATGCGCATGCGCACTGCCGCTCCATTCATTCTCTATGGGAGCGCCGGAGATAGCCGAGTGCAGCGTGCGGCTTTTTCCAGCGCTGCCATAGAGAATGAATATGGGGTAAGTTGTTGTCATTTGCTAAATCGTGTGGCCATAAAGCATGTATTAATTCATGTCCGCATCATTTTGCAGATAGAGGGACAGTTTACCCACCTTAACGTGGGGCCACGAACAGGCTGTTTGACAGCCGCACTGAACATGGTGCCGGCGCGGTTGTTAGCCGTGTTGCGACCGTGTCATGGCCACTCTATGTGGCCTTACCCTTAGAGAAGCCAGACCCATGGAAATCAGTTGATCGCCTACCTTGGTTCTATTTAAAAGGGCAATCATCACTTTGCAGTCATTACTATGATCAGATATCATCAGTTGCATTGTGAAACCAAATTTGTGCACATAAACCCAGCATAAATCCAGATTTAGAATTTTTTTAATTGTTTAATTATTTCTGGATGATCGACCAATGTATAAAACTAACATCTACACGTTACTTTATTTATGAAATATTCTTAAATGCATGCTATTACAAGAAATAGTTACAAGGATACGATTCCATTTATAAAACTATACTTATGAAGTAATTGTATAACTTCCTCATGCACTCTCTTATTTGTGTTACATTTAGGTGTGGTTTTCATTCAACTGTGCCATAGCAAATAAAAGTATAATCCCATACAGCTTGTATGTAACACCCTGTTTCACAGCAGCTGAGTTCGCTGGAGGGCATTTAAAGGTTTCGTGTGATATAAATCTGTAGTTGAAACATTGGTGTCCTGAAAAATACATATCATTTACATTAATTGAAGACATACTTTTTGTAAATATGTTAAGCATTTTACAGTTATAACACACAGTAGTAAATAGTATAGGGCGTACTGGTAGCAATGCTGTATGGCCTACTTAATAACATTGTGCAAATTGCAAAAACATTCTGTATCCCTTTTTAAGATACTAAATTGATGTTAAACTTAAATATGTATATTGCAAATTGAAGGGATGAGATTTAAAGGGGTATTTACTTCTTATAATTGTATGTTATATCGCTAAGGCTGGCCATATACTTTAGAAAGCTGTCGGCCGGACAATTGTTTGTCCGACAGCCAGTGGCGGATTATCATTTTAAAAATCACTTAAAGACTCACGGCGTGGTAGCGCCGCTAATGGCCGTTGAGAGGGAGGGAGGGGGAGAGAGAGAGGGAGGGGCGGGTGCACGAACTGCAACAGAATGGAGCCGCCAGCGCAATGCTGATGAGGAGGAGGGGGATGGATAGCAATAGCTGGATAGGACTAGCAGACGTGCGTCTGCTAGTCGTGGTAGAACACGCCCCTCTTTGACGCTGCCAGTGAGGAACGGACGAGAAGGGCTGTGGTCAAGCGACGAGGAAGAAGGTAAGTCTTCATGTTCATCTCCTGCCAGCCTGCCACAAGCAACAATCGGCAGAGGCTAAAGGGGGATAGATTATACAGCAAGGGGGGGTGAGATTTCCATCTAAGTCACTGCAGAGGACTCTATGAAGGGGGGAATAATTATGTGGTCCTGTGGATATGTCATAAATTTCTCTCATGGGAAAACTGAGGGCTGTATGGGGGTATTATATTGCAAGAGGAGGTGAGGTTGTCTGACTGCTGGGGGCTCTATAGGGAGGTCTGAGTGTCTGATTCTGACATCTCTGTGGGGGGGACGACAATAATTTCCCCCCATAGACACTCAGCAGTCAGTTACATGCTCAACCCCCCCTGCTGTATAATAAATACTGAAATACTGAGGGCTCTATGGGGGATGGGATGGGGGGTTATTCCCCCCTTCATGGAGTCCTCTGGAGTCACTTAGATGGTTAGACCCCCCCCCCATTTAGTATAATCCCTTCCCATAAAGCCCTCACTAGTTACGAATATATTACAAGGGTAAGTCAAACTGTCTGACTGCTGGGAGTTCTGAGCGACTAACTTCTGGGGGTTGTGTAGGGGGTCTGAGCGACGGGCTCTATGGGGGGGCTACCCCCCCCACAGAGATGTCAGAATCAGACACTCAGATCTCCCTATAGAGCCCCCAGCAGTCAGACAACCTCACCTCCCCTTGCAATATAATACCCCCATACAGCCCTCAGTTTTCCCATGAGAGAAATGTATGACATATCCACAGGACCACATAATTTGTCATAAATGTCAGCTAGATCTAGGCCCCACCTCTGGGATCCGCACCTATCTCTAGAACGGGGCCCCCTAATCCCCTTACTACTTGTTTCGGCTCTCTCTGCCTCCCGGCCCCCTCCTCATTACATGGTCGGGAGTTACGGAAACAGCGTAGCTTGCTGAGCTACGCTGTTTCCGTAAGTCCCAAAGAACTGAATGAAAGTTACAGAAAGTCCATGAAGTCAGGAAGTGGCCGGGAGGCAGCGCTAGCAGAAAGAGGTAGAACAGGGTTTAGGGGACCCGGTTCTAGAGATAGGTGCGGGTCCCAGAGGTGGCACTCACATCTATCTGACAGGATCCACAGGATATGTCATAAATTTCCCTCACGGGAAAACCCCTTTAAAGTGAAACTAAACTTCTAAAAAAACTTCTGACAGGTCATAGTGAAATGTTAGAAGTTTTGATCGGTGGGGGTCCGAGCACTGAGACCCCCATGGATCACTAAAACAAAGTTGCAGAAGCGCTCAGATGACTGCTGTGCTGCTTCCTTTCTGATCTGCTTTTCTCGGAAAGCCGAGCAAGCGGTGTACGGACGTACACCACTCCTAGGAATGCCGATCAGTGGCGCAGCATTCAATCGTGCGCTTCTGCCACTTCACTTTAGCGATCGGTGGGGTTCTCAGTGCTCGGACCCCCATCCGATTCAAAATTCTGACATATCAGTATGACATGTCAATTTTTTTTTTAAAGTTTAGTTACACTTTAAAGAGAGGTGTTAATTTTTTTTTATTATTATTATTGCTATTAAGTATTACTTTTTCTTTAATAAAACAGTGTATCAGTGTCTGGTGCAACTTTCTAAATACTTTTTATTAAAAATGATTTTTACTTTTTGAGATACAGCTGCTTTATATCCTGAATACAGAGCAGCTGTATCTAGTGCAAAAACCTGTATCCGTCAGGTCAGTGGCACTGACTGGTACAGTGTCAGCAGGTTGGGGGGGTTGGATTGCATGTGAGGGGGGAAGGAGGGGGCCCAAGTTGTGTCAACAGCACAGGGCCCATGGTGCACTTTATCCGCCACTGCCGACAGCTATTCCTAAGGACTCCCACATACACATGCACGCTCGGCTGGACTGAGCGTACGTGTGTTTTCAATAGGGAAAAGTGAGAGGAGTCTGGGAATGGCTTATCTCCTTATAAACAAAAGGATTGGGCATATTGAAATTCAACAGCCTGAATGGAACTCTGTTGTAGAACTGCCAAAGAAACCTAGTGATTGGACCACCACCGATCACAATGTTATGGTATAGCTTAAGGTGGCCATACACATTAGATCGTTGGCCGGTCCCGCTGAGATCAGCGGGTTCGGCTGACCTACATCTAATGTGTATAGCCACCTTAAGCTATACCATAACATTCTCATTCGTGGTGGTCCAACCTCTGGGTTTCTTTAGCAGTTTTTACAACAGAGTTCCATTCAAGTAATTGGCGGTGTTATAGTTCTCGCTCAGTGGCTGGTTGGGAGAATAGTGCTGAAGTCCCTTCATTCTGAAGATCCCAACAATCCAACACCCATTATTATAAAGTGATTGCATATGTAACCTGGGGTTACTCGAGCCGTTCCCCTTCAAGAAAACACAAGACCATATAAATGATGAACAGTTTATTTTACTGAACACAACAGATATTACAGTGGCACACAAATCATATGGTTGCTCACTCTTTATGAGGCACTACTAAGCATACAAGGTTACAACACATAAAGTGGTACAATCTATTAACCCCTTCGCGACCACCCCACGTAGATTAACGGGCTGCAGCGCTGGTCCTTGTACCTGCAGCCCGTTAATCTATGTGTGCTCCCATTGGAGCACCCAGGCATTCCCCTATGCCCGTGATCTATCAGTACTTGCTGCTACTAGCAGCCTTAGTACTGAGGGAAAACATCGGGTAGGATCACAGGGGTGATCTCCGCAATTTAAACCCTTAAATGTGGTGGTCAATAGGGTCTGCCGCATTTAAGAAGTTACAACAACAGCGGCACCTCGCGACGCATTTGCAGGGTGCTGATGGTTGCTATGGTAACCGGAGGCCTAACAAAGGCCTCCGGGTCTGCCATCTATAGAAGGCGATTAGGTCCTGCTAGAGGCAGGTCCTAATTCGCTGCCTGTCAGTGTGAAACTAACAGGTGTAATACCCTGCAATACATAAGTATTGCAAGCTATTATAACAATGATCAGACAGATGCACCTTCAAGTCCCTAGTGGGACTAAAACAAAAAGTAATAAAATCTGAAAATCGCCCCTTTTCCCTTATAAAGCCCTGTTTTTATTATTGAAAAAAATGAAAGAAAGAAATAAATAAACTATGCAAAATTATTATTGCCGCATCCGTAACAGATTGAACTATAAAAATATGTTATTCATACTGCACGGTGGACACTGTAAAAAAGAAAAAAAACAATACCAGAAGTCGCATGTACCCAAAAATTTTACAAATTAAAACATCAGTTTGTTCCACAAAAAACAAGGCCTCACACAGCTTTCTTTATGGAAAAATTACAATTACTCTTATAGTATGGCGACACAAAAAATAAATATTTTTTTTAAAACTGTGCAAACGCTGTAAAGCATGAAAAAAAACTATATACATATAGTATCGCCGTAATGGCATCGACCCGCAGAATAGATTAAATATGTCATTTATAGCGCACAGTAAACACCGTAAAATAGAAGAATTGCTGTTTTTTGGTCATCACGCCTCTCAAAAAACAGAATAAAAAGTGATCAAAAATGCATGTACCCCAAAATGGTACCAAAAGAAATGATAGATTGTCTCGCAAAAAATAAGCCCTTACACCGCTCCGTTACAAAAAAAGTTATGGAGACACAAATTGTGCAGAGTGTTACAAAAGCAGATAAGATTGGGCACCATTTATCAGTGCGACACTGGCCACACATCTGATGATTATTATAAATTTACCGCATTATTATACCTTTTTATTATGCCCTGATGTAATCCGCACAGCTTACATGTACCCTGATGTACTCCACATAGCTTACATATATCCAGATGTACTTTACATTATAAACTAAGCAAAACTCCAAACAGAACAACTACCAAGCAAAATCTACACTCCAAAGGCCAAATGGCGCTCCCTCCCTTCTGAGCTCTACAGTTGCCCAAACATCAGTTTACGTGCTGATTTTGTAAGTTTGCCCACTGTCAAAGACATGAACAGTCTAGAATTTTTAGGATAGGTTAATTTTACCAGTGAGAGATAGATTATATAAAAAAAAACAGAAAATCACATTGTCAAAATTATATACAATGCACAGAGAAATAAGTATTTGATCCCCTACTAACCATTAAGAGTTCAGCCTCCTCCAGACCAGTTACACGCTCCAAATCAACTTGGTGCCTGCATTAAAGACAGCTGTGTTAAATGGTCACCTGTATAAAAGACTCCTGTCCACAGACTCAATTAATCAGTCTGACTCTAACCTCTACAACATGGGCTAGACCAAAGAGCTTTCTAAGGATGTCAGGGACAAGATCATAGACCTGCACAAGGCTGGAATGGGCTACAAAACCATACGTAAGACGCTGGGTGAGAAGGAGACAACTGTTGGTGCAATAGTAAGAAAATGGAAGACATACAAAATGACTGTCAATCGACATCGATCTGGGGCTCCATGCACAATCTCACCTCGTGGGGTATCCTTGATCCTGAGGAAGGTGAGAGCTCAGCCGAAAACTACACGGGGGGAACTTGTTAATGATCTCAAGGCAGCTGGGACCAAAGTCACCAAGAAAACCATTGGTAACACATTACGCCGTAATGGATTAAAATCCTGCAGTGCCCGCAAGGTCCCCCTGCTCAAGAAGGCACATGTACAGGCCCGTCTGAAGTTTGCAAATGAACATCTGGATGATTCTGAGAGTGATTGGGAGAAGGTGCTGTGGTCAGATGAGGCTAAAATTGAGCTCTTTGGCATTAACTCAACTCGCCGTGTTTGGAGGAAGAGAAATGCTGCCTATGACCCAAAGAACACCGTCCCCACTGTCAAGCATGGAGGTGGAAACATTATGTTTTGAGGGTGTTTCTCTACTAAGGGCACAGGACTACTTCACCGCATCAATGGGAGAATGGATGGAACCATGTACTGTCAAATCCTGAGTGACAACCTCCTACCCTCCACCAGGACATTAAAAATGGCTCGTGGCTGGGTCTTCCAGCACGACAATGACCCGAAACATACAGCCAAGGCAACAAAGGAGTGGCTCAAAAAGAAGCACATTAAGGTCATGGAGTGGCCTAGCGAGTCTCCAGACCTTAATCCCATCGAAAACTTATGGAGGGAGCTGAAGATCCGAGTTGCCAAGCGACAGCCTCGAAATCTTAATGATTTACAGATGATCTGCAAAGAGGAGTGGGCCAAAATTCCATCTAACATGTGTGCAAACCTCATCATCAACTACAAAAAAGGTCTGACTGCTGTGCTTGCCAACAAGGGTTTTGCCACCAAGTATTAAGTCTTGTTTGCCAAAGGGATCAAATACTTATTTCTCTGTGCACAATGCAAATAAATATATATAATTTTGACAATGCGATTTTCTGGTTTTTTTTAAATATAATCTATCTCTCACTGGTAAAATTAACCTAGCCTAAAAATTCTAGACTGTTCATGTCTTTGACAGTGGGCAAACTTACAAAATCAGCAAGGGATCAAATACTTGTTTCCTTCACTGTATATGGCAACGGGAGAACCCGCTTAACAGTTTATCAGGTATTTGTGTTCAGTGGCACAAACTGGGCACAGCGTATTGTGCACTAAATTCGCATATCAGTGGAAAATTGCAATTTTCACTTTGCCCCAATCGCTGCGCATAATTTCGAATGAAAAAATACATGTGGGGTCAAAATGATCAGTACACCACTTAAAATACCTTAAGTGGTGTAGTTTCCAAAATTGTGGGCCAATGCTGTGAAAATCACCAAAATAGGCCTCAAATGTGCATGTTGCTGTAAACTTCTGAGCCCTGTCATATGTCCAGGCAAATGATAAATGCCTTGAGGGGTATAGTTTCCAAAATGGGGTCACATCATGTGGGCTTCCACTGTACTCTGGTACCTCAGGGGTTTTGCAAATGTGACATGGCGCCCAAAAATCAAATCAGCAAAATCTGCATGCCAAATAGCGCTTCTGCCTATGAGCCCTGCCGTGTGTCCTAACAGCAGCTTATGACCACATGTGGGGTATTGCCGTACCCATGAGAAATTGCTTTACAAATGTTGGGGTGCTTTTTCTCCTTTATCTCTTGTGAAAATGAAAAAATTCTAACTTTTTGGGAAAAAATCTTGATATTGATTTTCACGGCTTAATTCCAATAAATTCTGCAAAAGACCTGTGGGGTCTAAATGCTCACTATACCACTAGATAGATTCCTTAAGGGGTGTAGTTTCCCAAATGGGGTCACTTTTGGGGGGTTTCCACAGTTTTGGTCCCTCAGGGGCTTTGCAAATGCGACATGGCACCCGAAAACCATTGCAGCAAAACTTGAGCTGCAAAAGCCAAATGGTGCTCCTTCCCTTCTGAACCCTTCTGAACCCTGCAACAGCAGTTTATTACCACATATGGGGTATTGCTGTAATCAGGAGAAATTGCTTTTAAAATGCTGAGGTACTTTTTCTCCTTTAAGCCTTTTAAAAATTGCTAATTTCCACGTTTTATTGGAAAAAAATGTAGATTTTCATTTTCACGGTCTAATTCAGCAAAAAACCTGTGGGGTCAAAATTTTCACTATACCCCTCTATAAATTCCTTGAGGGTGTAGTTTGCCAAATGGTGTTTTTTGGGGGGGGGGTTTTCCACTGTTTTGGCCTCACAAGACCTCTTCAAACCTGACATGATGCCTAAAATATATTCTAATAAAAAGGAAGCCCCAAAATCCAGTAGGTGCGCCTTTGATGCTGAGGCCTGTGTTTCAGTCCATTAGCACACTAGGACCACATGTGGGATATTCCTAAAAACTGCAGAATCTGGAAATTATATATTGAGTTGCGTTTCTCTGGTAAAACTCTCTGTGTTATTCAAAAAAAAAAATGAAATTTATAAATTTCACCTCCACTTTGCTTTAATTCCCCGAAACACCAAAAGGGTTAAGAAACTTTCGAAATGCTGTTCCGAATACTTTGAGGGGTGCAGTTTTCTAAAATGGGATGTTTTATAGGGGGTTTCTAAAATATAAGCCTTTCAAAGCCACTTCAGAACTGAACAGGTCCGAGAAAAATCAGCCTTTTTAAATTTTCTTGAAAATGTGAGAAATTGCTGCCAAAGTTCTAAGCCTTGTAACGTCCTGGAGAAATAAAAGGACGTTCAAAAAACTATGCCAACATAAAGTAGACATATGGGAAATGTTAATCAGTAACTATTTTGTGTGGTATTGATATCTGTTTTACAAGCAGATACATTTAAAGTTAGAAAACTGCACATTTTTGCACATTTTCTCAAAATTTTTGTGTTTTTCACAAATAAATACTGAATTTATCGATCAAATTTTTCCACTAACATAAAGCACAATATGTCACGAGAAAACAATCTCAGAATCGCTCTATCTCTGGCACTGTCCCTGCATTTCAAGGGTTTTAGTCTACAAGGGATAGTTTCCAAGTCACGGTTCCCTGAATGTAAAGGGTTCCGCCTTTTGCATCTGCGCAGTGTTACCCCTTAGCAACACCCTCTGACTTCTCCCACAATCCCAGTAAACACAGGATAAATGTAGTGTTTAGGGCCCTGACTCAAGGTTACCAAACCCTACTTCTCCCACTGACTAGGCAAACACTAGACCATGTTTCAGTCCTACAAGGCAACTAGTCCTCACTGTAGTTTCCTCACAGGCCCATCAATACAGGGATCCCTCCCAAGTCCCTAGCACAGCCTTCCCCAGTTCCCACACCCAGTCTGACTGTGACTACAGCCTTAGCAGACTCCCCAGAGCTAACCACTCTAGCTGACAATACCCTGCAGCTGTCAACGCGTCAGAAATAGCCCTCACTGAATTCAAGCCACACGGCCTGCCTCTATCGCCCAGAGTCTATAAGTCTCTTATATTTTCACCATCTGCTCCGAGATGCCTACTACTAACTCCACTCGGTAAAGCAGCTTTAATACTTACCTCCAAGGATTTACTCTTTTAGGCAGTTATCTTTCTCTGTATAAGGCCCCTTGCGCACGAACGTAAAAACGCCCGTAATCACGGGCCGTAATTACGGCACATAATTACGGGCCCATAGACTTCTATTGGCCACGGGTACCTCCCCGTATGCTTACGGGAAGGTGCCCGGGCCGTTGAAAAATATAGAACATGTCCTATTTTAGGCCGTAATTACGGCACGGGCAGGACCATAGAATTCTATGGGGCTCCCGTAATTACGGGTGACTACGTGTGTGCACCCGTAATTACGGGAGCTTTACTAGGCGACGTCAGTGGATAGTCACTGTCCAGGGTGCTGAAAGAGTTAACTGATCAGCAGTAACTCTTTCAGCACCAGGGACAGTGACTACCGATCACAATATAAATCAACGTGTAAAAAAAATAGAAGTTCATACTTACCCAGAACACCCTGCTTCTTCCTGACGTTTCAGCCCATGTGACCGCTGCCGCCAATCACAGGCCAATCACATGCTGCGGCGGTCACATGGACTTCCGCGTCATCCAGGGAGGTCGGGCTGGATGTCGAAAGAGGGACGCATCACCAAGACAACGGCCGGGTAAGTATGAATTTCTTTTACTTTTACCTCGGAAAGGGCTGCCCCTTCTCTCTATCCTGCACTGATAGAGAGAAGGGGCTGCCGATTAGTGCAGTGCAATTTTGCAGCGAAAACGTGCCCTTAAATACGGGTGAAATACTGGTGACACTGGACCCGTATTTACGGGCACGGGTCCGTAAATACTGGTGCAATACAGGTCGAATACGTGTGACCAAGGACCCGTATTTACACCAGTATATACGGGAGAAAAAAAAATATATATATATATATAAAAAATACGTTCGTGTGCATGAGGCCAAAGGCTTTGTCGCCTCTCTGGCTCACCCCTCACGCAGCTTCCAGTCCTGACCTGCCTCACCACATAAAGACGAGCCCGCTATCGCTGGTGACCAGGTTCCACCCACTACTGCACACAGCACAGCAGCCACGTCTAGCACTCCTACACTTTTCCAAAAGCATCCTAAGGCATCCTACCATAGCCCACACTATAAACTGTGTTGAATGGGGAACCTTTTTAAGTGGGTTGTATTGTATCAGAAAGGGTCTGTTTTTTTCCAGAAACTGTGCCATTCTTGTATTTTTTAATACAGCTCAAAATAATTGTCCACTTCTATTGGGCTAAGCTGTAAAACCAGTGACAACTCATAGACAAGTGTCGCATTGTTAATGCCTCCTCTGTCTTAGAGGAGAATAATTAATTCATCCGGCAGATGACAGCATCACAGAGATTCTGCCTCCTGCTTAGATCGAGGTGTAGAAGAGAGTTTGGGAGAAGAGGAGACAGGAGCCTGAGAAAGGTGAGTATATATCATGAGAGAAGATGGGGATGTGGCTAGTCTGTCACTGTATATAGGTGACATGTGGCCAGCCAGTGGCATTATATAGGAGGCATATGGCTGGCCTTGCTCTGTATAAAGGAAGAATGTTGGTGTCCTGCCAATCTATATAAGGGGCATGTGGCTGGCCAGGCACAATATATATATATATATATATATATATATATATATATATATATATATATATATATATATATAGCTGCACTGTGTATAGAGGTTATTATTCTGCATTGCATACAGTGAAGGAAATAAGTATTTGATCCCTTGCTGATTTTGTAAGTTTGCCCACTGTGATAGACATGAACAGTCTAGAATTTTTAGGCTAGGTTAATTTTACCAGTGAGAGATAGATTATATAAAAAAAAAAAAAGAAGATCACATAGTCAAAATTATATATATTTATTTGCATTGTGCACAGAGAGATAAGTATTTGATCCCCTACCAACCAATAAGAGTTCACCCTCCTCCAGACCAGTTACACGCTCCAAATCAACTTGGTGACAGCTGTCTTAAATAGTCACCTGTATAAAAGACTCCTGTCCACAGACTCAATTAATCAGTCTGACTCTAACCTCTACAACATGGGCAAGACCAAAGAGCTTTCTAAGGATGTCAGGGACAAGATCATAGACCTGCACAAGGCTGGAATGGGCTACAAAACCATAAGTAAGACGCTGGGTGAGAAGGAGACAACTGTTGGTGCAATAGTAAGAAAATGGAAGACATACAAAATGACTGTCAATCGACATCGATCTGGGGCTCCATGCAAAATCTCACCTCGTGGGGTATCCTTGATCCTGAGGAAGGTGAGAGCTCAGCCGAAAACTACACGGGGGGAACTTGTTAATGATCTCAAGGCAGCTGGGACCACAGTCACCAAGAAAACCATTGGTAACACATTACGCCGTAATGGATTAAAATCCTGCAGTGCCCGCAAGGTCCCCCTGCTCAAGAAGGCACATGTACAGGCCCGTCTGAAGTTTGCAAATGAACATCTGGATGATTCTGAGAGTGATTGGGAGAAGGTGCTGTGGTCAGATGAGACTAAAATTGAGCTCTTTGGCATTAACTCAACTCGCCGTGTTTAGAGGAAGAGAAATGCTGCCTATAACCCAAAGAACACCGTCCCCACTGTCAAGCATGGAGGTGGAAACATTATGTTTTGGGGATGTTTCTCTGCAACCTCCTTCCCTCCACCAGGACATTAAAAATTACTCGTGGCTGGGTCTTCCAGCACGACAATGACCCGAAACATACAGCCAAGGCAACAAAGGAGTGGCTCAAAAAGAAGCACATTAAGGTCATGGAGTGGCCTAGCCAGTCTCCAGACCTTAATCCCATGGAAAATTTATGGAGGGAGCTGAAGATCCGAGTTGCCAAGCGACAGTCTCGAAATCTTAATGATCTGCAAAGAGAAGTGGGTCAAAATTCCATCTAACATGTGTGCTAACCTCATCATCAACTACAAAAAACGTCTGACTGCTGTGCTTGCCAACAAGGGTTTTGCCACCAAGTATTAAGTCTTGTTTGCCAAAGGGATCAAATACTTATTTCTCTGTGCACAATGCAAATAAATATATATAATTTTGACAATGTGATTTTCTGTTTTTTTTTTTAATATAATCTATCTCTCACTGGTAAAATTAACCTAGCCTAAAAATTCTAGACTGTTCATGTCTTTGACAGTGGGCAAACTTACAAAATCAGCAAGAGATCAAATACTTATTTGCTTCACTGTATATGGGGTAAGTGGCTACACTGTACATATGGGCCAATAGGTTGCACTGTGTATGAGGGGTATGTAGCTGGCTCTTATTGGAGCAATTCGCTGAACTGTATATAGGGGGTATGTGTCTACAGTCTATATGGGGAGATTTGTCTGAACATTATTTTGGGAGCTTGTGGTGGCATCTGGGGAACATGTGAAAGGCACTGTATTTGGGAATTTTGTTATTATCATTGTGTATAAGGGCAGGTAACTATCGTTTAATGAGGTGCTGTAGCTGTGAATTTATTTGCATTTTGTAGCTGGTCAAGTAAGAGTGTCCCAAAAGGCAGATCACAGGAGTTTATGCCAGCGTGCTGTAGGCACATCTCGTATATACCATAATGCAGTGCGACGGGACATAAGCAACCACCTCCCAGCTGTCAACCGGGGTACACTAAATGTAATGTGCAGCTCTGGTATTCAGTAATTAGAGACCCACATGATGTGAAGAGTTGACAGGGTTGACAACCACTTCTGTAGGTGTAATGTTCCTTGGCTGCGGGCTGTCAGCTCCATTCTCTCCCTGACAGCCGCAGCCACGAGTCGGCAAGCGCTGGCCCCAGCCTCCTCCTCAGAAGAAGCCAGCGCTCGCGTCTACTCACCGCAGCCAGATCCCGTAGGTTGCACGCGCATGCTCGTGCCCGCTCTTAAAGGGGCACCAGACTTCGTTCATGACCCTTGATCCGTGAGTACTCTGGACTATAAGAGGGGTCCAGCCCCCTAGTTCTGTGCCTGAGCTTTGTTACAGGTACCTATACGAACTATAGACTTTGACCTGCGTTCTGTTGGCCAGCTGCCTAACCGACAAGACGGTACGGCCTAGTGGGTCCACAAACCCAACGTGACAGTAAGCTCACTCCATGGACCCCGCTGATCGATCCAAGACTATGACGACGTCACAGGAGATGCGGGCGGATTTGCTGGACCTCCAGTCTCGACAGGACCAACTCCACCAAGCTTTGAACATTCTCGTACGTCAGCAGGAAGCAAGAGCTGTCGTT
The DNA here is from genome assembly GCF_050947455.1 of Rhinoderma darwinii. Lineage (NCBI taxonomy): Eukaryota > Metazoa > Chordata > Amphibia > Anura > Rhinodermatidae > Rhinoderma > Rhinoderma darwinii. The sequence goes on along the minus strand of NC_134691.1, from coordinate 191,552,005 downwards.
CCTCCTGCTACACCTCCTGGCAGTGTTGATCCTCAGGCTACACCTCCTGGCAGTGTCGACCTGCATTTTTCTTTGCCTCTTCTGGACCGCTATGATGGAGATGCAGGTTCCTGTCGTGGATTTTTGAACCAGTGCCAGATCCATTTCAGCCTGTATTCTAGGACAATGTCATCTGACGGCGCAAGGGTCGCTTTCATCATCTCTCTCCTCACTGGTAAAGCTCTTGCATGGGCGAACCCTATCTGGGAGAGACAAGGATCAGAGACCCGTGACTTCCAAGCCTTTCTCCGAACTTTTCGAATGGTGTTTGAGGAGCCTGGACGGGTCTCATCTGCAGCAGCTGCCTTGATTAAACTACGCCAAGGAGACACGTCCGTGAGTGAGTACGCCATCCACTTCCGCACCCTGGCCGGAGAACTATTATGGAACAATGAGGCCCTGGTAGCTGCATTATGGCATCGACTGTCCCCTAAAATTAAGGACGAACTTGCCGCTTGAGACCCGCCATCTACCCTGGATGACCTCATCCTTCTGTCTGCCCGGATTGATATGCGGATCCCAGAACGCCTCCAAGAGGTTCGTCGGGAGAGAGACCCTCCTAGTCTGGTACCTACTTTGCAGCATCCCCTGCTATCCTCAGATGTCGATCCTCCTAAGGAGTCTGTGATGATGGACCGGGGTAAGCTATCCACCCAGGATAGACAACGCAGACGCACTTTGGGACTTTGTCTTTATTGCGGCCTCGGTGGCCATCTTGTGTGCCTGTGTCCCCAAAAGCCCCAAAGCCTAGGGTTGCTAGGAGTGACAACCCTTGGTAAAAAAATACTTCCTTCCAAATTGTCCATACCAGTGACCATAGTGTCCGGCGAGAAAACGCATCAGGTCTCTGCGTATCTGGACCCTGGATCCGCTGCTAATTTCATCCGTAGAGACCTGGTGGACCTTCTTCAGTTGCCTACCACGCCTATGGAGATCCCGTTGACAATTGGTCTACCCCTGCCAGACACAGTTATTGCTGTGACCAAACTACTGAGGTTCCAAATAGGGGCTCTCCACTCCGAACTGCTGTCGTTCTATGTCCTACCCAGAGCCGTTGATCCTGTGTTGCTGCTCCTGCCTTGGCTCCGATTGCAAGCCCCAGTCCTGGACTGGAACTCTGGAGAGGTTCTCCAGTGGGGTCCCGAGTGTCACAAGCGTTGCCTGGGACAGATTAGTTCGGCTCAGTCTCCTCTGCCTCAGTCACTGGCAGGATTGCCTAGTCATTTTTCTTCATTTACGGACGTCTTCAGCAAGAAAGAGGCAGAGACACTGCCCCCACATCGGGCACATGACTGTCCTATCGAGCTGGTTCCTGGTGCTTCCCTTCCCCGTGGCAGGGTATATCCTCTCTCTCTGCCAGAGACTCTGTCTATGTTAGAGAGAACTTGGAGCGGGGCTTCATACGCAACTCTTCCTCCCCGGCAGGAGCCGTGTTCTTCTTCATCAAAAAGAAGGATGGTTCTCTTCGTCCCTGTATAGACTACCGGGGGCTCAAACAGATCACGGTGAAAAATAAGTATCCATTGCCATTGATCTCAGAATTATTTGACCGTATACGTGGTGCCAAGATTTTTTCCATGTTAGACTTGCGGGGGGCTTACAACCTAATCTGGATTTGCCAGGGTGATGAATGGAAGACGGCATTAAACACCCGGGATGGACACTATGAATATCTAGTAATGCCCTTCGGCTTATGTAATGCCCTCGCGGTCTTCCATGAGTTTATTAATGAAATTTTTTCTGTGACAACCTATATGTTTGTGTAGTAGTCTATCTTGATGACATCTTGATTTTTTTCTCCAGATCCTATGACTCATCAGAAACATGTCCGTCAAGTCTTGCTGCGGTTAAGGGAGAATCATCTGTACGCCAAATTGGAGAAGTGCGTATTTGAGAGAGATTCTCTACCCTTCTTGGGCTACATTATCTCGAATAGAGGTCTCAAGATGAATCCTGAAAAGGTAAAGTCCGTCCTGGAATGGCCACGTCCTCAAGGCTTGAGGGCCATACAGCTCTTTCTAGGATTCGCCAATTTTTACAGACAGTTCATCCCAAACTTCTCTTCACTGACATCTCCTATCTCTAATTTCACCAAGCAGGGCATGCACGCCAAGGTGTGGACTCCTGTGGCAGAGTCTGCATTCAACACCCTGAAGAGCGCCTTTACGTCAGCCTCTATCTTCCATCATCCAGACGTTTCCCTGCAGTTCTCGTTGGAGGTGGACGTGTCCTTTGTCGGTGCTGGTGCACTCCTGTTCCAGAGAGGTTCCAAGGGCAAGTCTAGGGTATGTGGATATTTCTCCTGGGAGGACCTTTGTGCACATGGCTGACTGAAGCAGAGTCCTCTGCTGGGGACACGCCTCTAGACTGGCAGGTCACGCGGGGATCCTTAAGACCCGGGATTTGATTGCCCGTCATTTCTGGTGGCCCACACTGCCCAAAGATGTTATGGACTTTGTTTCCTCCTGCTCTGTGTGTGCAGCTAACAAGGTCGCTCACTCCAGACCCGCTGGTCTGCTCCAGCCATTGCCTGTGCCCGATGCTCCCTGGCAGCATATAGCTATGGACTTTGTTAGTGACCTGCCTCTCTCTGCCGGATGCAGTACTGTCTGGGTGGTGGTGGATCGATTTTCAAAGATGGCCCACTTCGTTCCTCTGACCGGTCTTCCATCTGCTACTCGACTGGCCAAGCTGTTTATCCAACACATCTTCCGCCTGCACAGCTTGCCACAGCATATTATGTCTGATCGGGGGGTTCAGTTCACCTCAAGGTTCTGGAGAGCCCTCTACAGACTTCTAGATGTGAATTTGGACTTTTTATCGGCCTACCATCCTCAGTCCAATGGACAAGTCGAGAGGATCAACCAAATCTTGGGGGACTACCTGCGTCACTTAGTCTCTAGGCAGCATGATGACTGGGTACAGTTGTTTCCGTGGGCTGAATTTTTCTACAACAATCATACCAGCGAGTCCACAAGGAACACTCCATTCTTCATAGTCCTTGGCCAACACCCATGAATACCTCTCCTGGTTCCTGATTCATCCAAGGTACCAGCTGCTGACGCGGCCTTTAAGGATTTTCTACAGATTTGACGGCAGACTCGATCCTCCATCCTGCTGGCAGTTGACCGTATGAAACGGAGGGCAGACACAAGGAGAAGAGAACCGCCTCAGTTTCTTCCTGGCACAAAGGTCTAGCTGTCCTCCAGGAACATTCGACTAAGAGTGCCATCATGCAAGTTTGCTCCCAGGTTCCTTGGACCATTCGAGATCCTACAACAGATCAACCCTGTTGCCTATAAGCTTCGGCTGCCTCTTACCCTCAAGATCCCCAACTCCTTCCATGTATCCCTCCTGAAGCCAGTGGTCCTGAACCGCTACACCAAGACTCCTAGCCCTGTGGTTGTCGCCAGCGGCCCTTCAGACACCTTTGAGGTTCAAGAGATCCTAGACTCCAAAAGAGTGAGAGGAAAGACCTTTTATTTGGTGGATTGGAGGGGATTTGGTTCTGAAGAGAGGTCTTGGGAGCCAGAGGAGAACCTCAATGCTCATGCTCTTCTGAAAAAGTTTCTCTCTCGCTCTGGTCCCAAGAAGAGGGGACATAAGAGGGGAGATACTGTAATGTTCGTGGCTGCGGGCTGTCAGCTCCGTTCTCTGCCTGACAGCTGCAGCCACGAGGCGGCAAGCGCTGGCCCCAGCCTTCTCCTCAGGAGAAGCCAGCGCTCGCGTCTACTCACCACAGCCGGATCCCGTAGGGTGCAAGTGCACGCTCGTGTCCCACTCTTAAAGGGGCAGTGCGCGCACCGGACTTCGTACATGACCCTTGACCCGTAAGTACTCTGGACTATAAGAGGGGTCCAGACCCCTAGTTCTTTGCCTAAGCTTTATTGTGTCTTCCTAGTCTGTCCTGCATATGGCCTCCTAGTGTTTCCTGCTCCCAGTGTTCCTGTCCCTGCATCCTTTACTTGTATCCTTATCTAGTGCCGTGCTGAGCTGTAGCTGTGCTGTAATCCATGCCTGTCCTGCTTCTCCACGCCTGACGTCCACCTGCTGCCAAGTTCCTGCTTAGCCTGCCTTGCTCCTGTCCGAGCTGCCACAGGTACCTATACGAATTATAGACTTTGACCTGCGTCATGTTGGCCAGCTGCCTTACCGCCAAGACGGTACGTCCCAGTGGGTCCACGAACCCAAGGTGACAGTAGGCCATTGCAACATACATTATATTAAATGCTAATAAGCAGTCACAATAAAGCTCTACCTTTCATTAGGGCATATTATGTTTTAAGGGGGCTAATAGCTAAAATAATTTACCACTTTACTCGACTTCTTACATACTTCTTGCAAAAACTCTACTTGTGTTAGGGTTCATGCACATAGCAGTACAGAGACGTATAGTCTCTGTGCACTGCCGTACAGGCTCTGTTGGGCTCGATGTGTACAGAGATATTGGTTCCTCGGGAGAATACCTCCATAGATATGGAGTCTATTGGATCATGCCATGATTTTTTGGGTCTTATACAGAGCTAAATAAATCAGTAAAATGGTGCCCACACACAGAGATGTGACTCACACAAGGGGTTCCATGATGTAATTCTGTACAAAAATTGACTGGAGAACCAATTCTTTAATGCAAATGTTTACACAAACACTATAACTTGGAAGTGTTGCAGAAGCTTTTTGTTTGTTTGCACCTATGTCACTCCCAACCACGCATTCTGCATGTGTAATAGATAGCTAAAACTTATTCTACATGTACAGAATAAATGGACAGGGAGAACAAACTACACAAGAAAGGCTGAAATAATTCAATAATCTTGTTTAACTGAACTCACGCCATTGAAGTCTAAGAAAATTGCCCTATTAAGGGTAGTGGATTTTAAGCCCCAACACATACACACACACACTCGACCAGTGGATTTGAGTGCTATTTAGCAAACACAGATGTATGTCCTAATGTCTGGTGAAGTATGATCTTTATTTAGCAAAATCTTTAAAGAGCTGGTACAGAATTTGCACGATGTAGCGAAATATCAGTATTCAACTGTTCAAATAAAAAGTCTGATAACATGATAAAACTCTGTTGTATTAATGTGTTTCTTCAGCTGCAAACATATTGCAATGGTTTGTTTTTTTAATCAGCTAGAGGTATGAACACCCCAGAATTAAACATGACTTCATGCAATATGGTCAAGGAGAGATGGAGAGGAGATTAAAAACACGTTATTAATAAATACATAGAAAAAAATATATAAAACATGATAGATAGATAGATAGATAGATAGATAGATAGATAGATAGATAGATAGATAGATAGATAGATAGATAGATAGATAGATAGATAGATAGATAGATAGATAGATAGATTATATTCTCATGTTTCTCCAGTAAAACTATTTATTCCATTTCAAATATGCAGCAGTTTCCTCCTAATGTTTTTTATGTTTTATGTTTTATGTTTTTTATGTGTTTCTATTCACCTGTTCTACCAATCATGGTTCAGTAGAAGACAACGGAACAGAAATTCTATAAGTTTTTCAGTTGTTTTCAAGGACTAACCCGCAAAGATACAGTCCTTACTATAATGAAACTACATCACAAATGTGTACTTTGATATTCTCAGAAGCAGCTAAGTACTATCTCAAATAGAGCAGCCTTTCCTCCTGAGTGCCAGTGTCATTGCAGCAGATATAAAGCCAAGAAACAGACACCCAGTTGTCTTTTGAGAGCTTGCCCAGTTTGTTAAATGAAGACTGTTTCCTCGTAGTTCCTGTTTTGCAACCTTCAGGAGAACAAATATACAAGGCAGACATTAGAGAGACAATCTTTTATGCACAGGCAAATGGATTTTGCGCACTGCCATAGACATTGACGAGACAGATAACATACACGAAAAACACTAGTTTCTATGTCTAATTGAGAGGAAAAGCTCAGAGAAGAGTTGTTCTGGTTCCAAATAAACCTCATAATTGTAAGGAACTGTTGACTGCGTTGACAAATTCACATCAATGCCTTGATTTTTGGCTGCCTTACTTAGCACAACTGTTATATTACACTGCCATCCAATGACACATTCTCGTAAATGCATGTGGTGATTAATTTAACCGCTGCTGCGGTATATCGACTCGACTTAATTTCTACTCAAGCACCAGTCATCCCCTAGATAGATATACTCCCTATTCATTCCTTTCTGCAATGATAACTGTGAAATTTACCCAAGCTCTAAAGGAAAATAAATAATTTCTCTAATAGCCTTAATGGGTTTTTAGAGTATTTTGGATGGCAGCCAACTAAGACTTAGACATGGATGTACAAGCAGAGTGAATGCCAAGCTTAGTTTATGTATCTGTGTGTGTGTGGTTTTACTGTCAGATAAGTTTCAGTAAAGACATTTTAATTGAACCCCCTCAGCAGTAATGCTCCCAAAGATATTTTTTCTTACAGTATCAAGGGGAAATGAATAGAAACTAATTGTGATTCAAAGAAAAGGGAAATCATAAGTCTGTTGTTGGATTAGGTTTTTTCCTTTAATTAGTACTATAAAAATAAATAGCTAGAGAGCTGTTATGGGCATATTTCATGTTCAGCTCTACTTTTAGATTCCCTATTGAAAAAGAGAACAGCCAGAATAAAATGACTGAGAATAAATAAAGAAAAATACATGACATCTGCTAAACATATCAGAATTATATGTAATGAAATAATAACTTAATAGTGCATTTTACATACAATCAACTGTACCCATTATTTGAGTTTAAAGACTATGGACATATTTGACACTGAAAAACAATATTTTTGCATATGTTTTAGGCTGCAATATGTATCACTTTATTAATTTTCAGACCCACTGATATGCAGTTTTCAACCTGCTGCTAGTTTGAGACTTTTATCCTATGGACGTTTCCAGTGGCGGATTATCATATGGGCGATTCGGGCGGCCGTCCGGGGCCCGAGGCTCCCAGGGGGCCCATGGCAGCCCGAACCGCACATCATCTTGCAAAGGTACCTATTCAGCGCGCTAGCGCTGCTAACTAACGAAGATGAGGACGGGAGGAGCAGGGAATTGGCCGGGAAAGGGGTAGGACACGCCTCCCTGACAAGTGCGGGCCGCCGCCATTGAGTAACAGAACAGCGACGGACGGCTGTTCTGTTACTCCGAATCTGCAAGACAAGAGCCGGGCGGTCGGTCACCGGCGCTGAGGTCAGTACAGCAGGCTTATCCTCCTGCCCAACTGGTTCCCGACCGCTGGCTGTATTTTTACGGCCAGCGGTCAGGGACGGGTCCTTAAAACCCGAGCCATAGACTTTCTACGGCTCGGGTTTTAACTTGCTGCCCGCGCGATCGGGCAGCTGAATGTCGGGTCTCCGGCTGTCAGTGACTGCCGGGGACCCTGAGGAGAAGACAGAAGCAGCTTTCGCTGCTTCTGTCTTCTCCGATGTCTTCTTACACAGCGTTCAATGAACGCTGTGTATAGGAATAGAGACAGCAGCAGCGGCGCTGTCTCTATTCCTCCCGGTGATCATGTGACTGGTCACATGATCGCCGGGTGCCGTTAGTGGCAGGCTGCTGCTGCTGGGTCTAACTAGACCCAGCACAGCCCTATTAGTGACAATCGTCACTATGAGAGGGGTGATTTCCCCTGTAACTGGGCTGCAGTGCAGCTCCAGTTACAGTGGAAAAACATGGTGTAAAAGAAAGAAAAAATATATATAAAGTTCCCCAAAGGTCTTTTTTGACCTTTGAGGAACAGACCACAGTAATAAAAAAATAGGAAAGTAAAGTGCAAAAAAAAATGAAATAATAAATACACATAAAATACCCACCCCAATAAAAACCGTCGTCCCCCCCCCCGCCAATCATTGTTGTAACACTAGCGCTGACCCAATTACCCTAATATAGACATGTAATATATTAAAATTTACGGTAAACAATGACGATTACAAATAAAAGGTCTATCTTAGGGTAAAACTATGTTATTACCCAAAAAAATAGCTGAAACGTAAAAAAGCTTATTTTTTTACTATTATTTTCAAACTTTATGAATAAAAATTCTAAAATAGCAAAAAAGGTGTGTATAAAAACGATAAAAAAAAGAAACCTGCAACGTCGCAAAAATCACGTTGTTTTTATCTATTTTTTATAAAAATGTGTGTTTGGTGCAACTTTGTAATTACGTTTTATTAAAAAATATTTTCACTTTTTGAGATACAGCTGCTTTGTATCCTGTATCCGTCAGGTCAGCAGGACTGACGGGATCAGTGAAACGGGCCCTGCGCTAAATTATAATCTTAGATGTGATAGATTTGAGGTGGATCCTGCGTGTCACTGATCCTGTCAGTCCTGCTGACCTGACGGATACAGGATACAAAGCAGCTGTATCTCAAAAAGTAAAAATATTTTTTAATAAAACGTAATTACAAAGTTGCACCAAACACACATTTTTATAAAAAATAAATAAAAACGACGTGATTTTTGCGACGTTTTTTCCGTAGACAATGCAGGTTTCGTTTTTTATCGTTTTTATACACACCTTTTTTGCTATTTTACAATTTTTATTCATAAAGTTTGAAAATAATAGTAAACAAATAAGCTTTTTTACGTTTCAGCTATTTTTTTTGGTAATAACATAGTTTTACCCTAAAATAGACCTTTTATTTGTAATCGTCATTGTTTACCGTAAATTGTAATATATTACATGTCTATATTAGGGTAATTGGGTAATATATATATATATATATATATATATATATATAGACAAATCCAATACACAGGTCAGCACTCCAAGGTAAAGTGTAAAATAAGGATCCTTTATTCACCACAAGCGCAACGTTGCGCTTGTGGTGAATAAAGGATCCTTATTTTACACTTTACCTTGGAGTGCTGACCTGTGTATTGGATTTGTCTGTGGATTTGTGACACTGGTCGTGTGTCTGAACAGGGACTTGCACCCCACACTGGAAGAACGGTGCTGCTTTTACTTTACTAGCTTATATATATATATATATATATATATATATATATATATATATATATATAAAATTATGATATAAAGTTTTTAAATGTGTACATAACCTTGTGGCACTATATACAAGGGGGAGCGCTGTGTGCCACTATATACAAGGGGGAGCACTGTGTGCCACTATATACAAGGGGGAGCGCTGTGTGGCACTATATACAAGGGGGAGCGCTGTGTGCCACTATATACAAGGGGGAGCGCTGTGTGCCACTATATACAAGGGGGAGCGTTGTGTAGCACTATATATAAGGGGAGCGCTGTGTGGCACTATATACAAGGGGGAGCGCTGTGTGGCACTATATACAAGGGGGGGGCTGTGTGGCGCTCTTTATAGGGGGGGCTTTTTGGTGCTATTTACAAGAGGGGGAGGGCTGTGTGGCGCTCTCTACAGGGCGCTGTATGGCACTATCTATATGGGGCTGTGTGTAACGCTCTCTACGGGGAGGATGTGTGCTATATAGAGGGGGCTGTGTATGGCGATATCTATGGGGGTGTGTAATATCTACAGGGGCTGTGTGTGGCACTATGTACAGGGGGCTGTGTGTATGTGGTGTTTTACAGTGTGTGGTATTATTATAATCAGGCACGCAGTGTTTGGTGCTATTATATTTAGGGGCACAGTATGTGGCACCATGATAACTTTATTTTCGTTTATAGGTGTGGAAATGTTGGAAAAGTGAGGAGGCGTCTGAGTGGCAAATTCTGCAGAAATGAGTCATGGCCGGGAGAAGTCGTCATGAGCGCTGGACCGGATGGAGAAGAAAAGAGGAAAAAAACTACTAGAATCTGAGACGTCGTCACCTGTGAGTCACTAGATTTATAGAGAATCTGTCACCTCTCCTGACATGTTTATTATAGGAATCCTTGTATTTCACAAAAAGTATTTCTGCAGTCCAGGACTGATAGACAATTCCCCTTGTCAGGAGGTTGTGTCCCTGCACAGTGTGATACTCTCAGTATGTAGGGACACAGCCCTGTGACAAGGGAAATCGTAACACTGTTAATGCTTGCCCAAAAAAGTAGTGTCAAAAATAGTTACGGCGCGGCAGGGCGGCGGTGAGGAAGGGGGGCCCAAGTTTGGGTAACAGCCCAGGGCCCATGGTCTACTTAATCCGCCACTGGACGTTTCATGTATCAGCACAGCTTCATCCCTGTACTGCTGTCATCTTCCTCAGCCCCTGTATAATCTTCTCTAACATGTACCGACACAGATGCAGATGCTACCTGTACGCGTTATATCCCTCTCCCCCTGCAGATTCTCTCTTTGGTTCTTTCCTCTCTCTCTCTCTCTCTCTCTCTCTCTCTCACACTCCCTCTCTCTCTCTCTCTCTCTCTCTCTACACAGCCTCTGTGATCTCTTCCTCTGCAGACTCTGGGTCTTCTGCTCCCTCTCTGCTGGGTACAACTCCTCTCCTTCCTGCTGGTTCTCTAAAACCGGGAGAAGGGAGTGTGAGAGCAGAGAGAGGGCAGATGACGTCAGCCCCGATAGGAGCAGTAAAGTAGCTTAATTTTGAATTTAGGAAGCAAATGAGCAATAAAAATGCAAAGGTGTCCATAGCAAAGTATTCAAACAATGTTCTCCTTTGTGCTGGTATTCATTACCATTGAAGATAAAGTAAGAAAGGCAAACAAGAGATCAGATCTCTGAATGCAGTGTGAATGTAGCCTTAGAGAGGAATACTCAGAATTACTCGCTAAAATGCAAACATGTAAATGGTTACATAGTAACAGTATACATGTTGCTGAACTTTTACATTGTAGTTTACGTTTCCTCTATAGATATAGCTGCACAGTATGGTGACAATGTAGGCAAGAGTGTATAAGGAAAAACACACAGGAAGGAAGGGGAAGACGCTGCTTCTTGATTGAGAGGGGTTGGAATGCTACTGCCAGGGGGAAAAGGGATGCTGCTAATAGAAGGGAGGAGATATGCCCTTACAGTGGTAGTTGTTGCAAACGGAGTATCCAAAGATGTCCACATCTTTATTAAACTTTAAACTATATTAGTTCGGGCTAAATGGAGGAGTAAGAGGTCGTGAACATTTAAACACAGAGAAGATATCAAGTGTGAGTCATTGGATTGAATAGATGTTAAAGAGAACCTCTCAGGTGCCCATACATGTGCAGTTGAGCGCACCATGTAATAGGAGCTGCTGCACAAATCCTGGGGCACTTTAAAGAACTTTCATATCCTCCTATGTTATTTAGATATCGGTGCCGTTATATTTGGCTCCCAACATTTGAATAGCCCCCTGAACTGTCAATAGGGCGTGTAATTGGCAAGGGGGCGTGTTAAGGCACTGCCATTATAATTTAGGCAGTTTATAATAATATTTTTTAGTCTCTGTATGGGTGCATTTTTTTGTGTACTCTATGGTGGTATTTGGGATCTGCATGGTAGTATAATGGGGACTGTATAGTTATATTCTTTGTGCTCTATATACAAGCAATATTTGTGCACTTTATGGCAGTATTATTGGGCTCTTTGTGTAGGTTTTTTTTGGCACTATATTGTAGTATAATTTTAGCATAGTGTTTCCAAGTGTGCAACACTTGAACTAAGAAATGCTGACATTTATCTCAACCAGTTACTGAAAATAATGTAATAACAAAACAAAAATACTTCAAACATCTATTTTGTGTTTTGCATGACATAATTTTCTGCAGGATTTCAGAATCCATATCCATTTCAGAACCCTATTGAAAAAGAGCACAACCTAAACAAAACAAGAACAGCATTAGAAACAGTACCAAAACTTCAACTAAAATATATTGAATGACCAAGTTATTTATCCCTCTTAACCACTTCCTGACCAGAGCCTTTACCCCCACACACACTTCATGACCAGGCCCATTTTCAAGGCTTAGCCATGTGCCACTTTAAAAGCAAATTGTTCTTCTATTACTCTTTCAACCTACATGTATTTGGTCTTGTTTTTCTCAGAACATGTTGGGCTTCCATATTGTATAAAAAAAAAATAGATATACAGTATTTTACTTTTTAAAAATTGTAAAAGAAAAATGAATAAAAAAAATAAATGTGAATATGTAATTTTAGGTGATGTTTATCATTACATCTGGTGCATGCCAGTGGGTAAACACACCTAAATACATATTTGGCAACTTCTGCCGACTTTAGTGATACTAAATGTGTGCAAATTTCTTACACACAGGGCGAAAGGCGGAGCTTACAATGAAGGGTGCACAAACTGGCGTTTAGAAAGAGCAAATTTTCCAAAGCTGGTTTGCTGACACCATACAACCATTACAGATGTTGTAAAGTGCCAAAACACCGTCAACATCCCCAAAATGACTAGTTTTAGGAAATAAGACACCCCCCCAAGGTATTCGTTTAGTGACATATAAAATATTTTAAAAGATAGAGGGCTCTATGTTGTTCCAGACAGTTCATTGAATTTGATTGAAAAAATTTAAACTGGCATATTTTCTCCCAAAAAAATGAATTCAGGTAACCCTTTTCTGACATCGTGTGGGTTAACACACCTGAATACATATTTGGCAACTTCTGCCGACTTCAACGACACCAAATATGTGGTATCGATACCAACGATACCACGCAAACTGGCTTTTGGAGAGCAAATATTACAAAGCTGGTTTCAAAGCAATCTTTGTGCATGCGACCGGTGTGACGGCCAAAGTTGCCGTGTAGCCCCAGCCTACAACTGTACAATACATAAATCTATATGATATGAAAGATATAGATAGGTAGATAGAAATAATAATAATCTTTATTTGTATAACACAAAAAAATTATCGCAATTTAGATAAATATAGAGATATTATAATGATTTATCTTATCTATCTATCTATCTATCTATCTATCTATCTATCTATCTATCTATCTATCTATCTATCTATCTATCTATCTATCTATCTATCTATCTATCGATATATCTCATATCTATCTATTTATCTATCTATCTATCTCATACCTGTCTGCCTGTCTATCTCTCTCATATATATTGATATATAGTATAGTTCTAGGCTTGGGGCTACATAACGACTTTGGCCACTACACAGGTCTCATGGGCAAAACTCGCTTTGTCCGGTAGCCTACATCACAAGTAAAATTACTGCGACCACATTCACTGTCATTACTTGCCATGTAGGCTACGGAACACAATGATCTTTGGCTGTGCCACTTGTGTCATGGCCAAAGTTGCCGTGTAGCCCCAGCCTACAACTGTACAATACATCACTATATATATATATATATATATATATATATATATATATATATATATATATATATACATATATATATATATATATACATACATATATATATATATATATATATATATATATATATATATATATATATATATATATATATGAAAGATAATAATCTTTGTTTGCATAACACAATAAAAACCGCAATTTAGAAAGATATATAAAGATATTATAATCAGCTTTATATATCTATAAGAGAGGCGTAGCTAGGTCTCCTCCACCCGGGGCAAAGATTCAGATTGGCGCCCTCACCAACTTCTTTCCCGACATCTTCTTCCCCCTTGACATTTTGGCTTTCTCTACCAGTCAATCAGGTGTAATTTATTTTCATCATTTTTTTATGTAACTCGAGCATAAATCCATTTAGATATTTTACAAGCAATATAGTTCTATAAGGTAGTTTAACATAACAATAAGTTAAAAGAAAATAAATTAAAGAGGCCACACAAAGCCCCCTTGTAGATAGGGCCGCACACAGCCCCCTTGTAGATAGTGCCGCACACAGCCCCCTTGTAGGTAGCGCCACACACAGCCCCCTTGTATATAGCGCCACAAACACCCCCTTGTTGATAGAACCACACACAGCCCGCTTGTAGATAACGCCACACACAGCCCCTCTCTTGTATATAATGCCACACAGCCCCACTTCTAGATAGCTCCACACACAGCCCTCCTTGTAGATAGCTCCACACACAGTCCCCCCTTGTAGATAGCTCCACACACAGCTCCCTGTAGATAGCACAATACACAGCCTCCTCTTGTGGATAGCGCCACACACAGCCCCCTCTTTTAGATAGTGTCCCACACAGCCCCCTGTAGATAGCACCACACACAGCACCCCTTTGTAGATAGTGCCAAACATAGCCCCTCTCTTGTAGTAAATACCACACAGCCCCCATGATGTAGATAGCGCCACACCCAGCCCCTCTCTCGTAGATAGCGCCACACACAGCCCCCCTTATAGATAGTGCCACACACAGCCCCCATGTTGATATTGCGCACAGCCCTCCCTTGTACATAGTGCCACACTGCCCTTCCTTGTACTTAATGTCACACACGCCCTTGTACTTAGTGCCACACACCTCCCTTGTACTTAGTGCCACACTTCCCTCCTTGTACTTAGTGCCACACAGCCCCCATTGTGTCTTGGTGCAGGGTGTGGACCCACTGGGCCGTACCGTGTAGCGTGATGGCAGCTGGCCAAACAGGTATAGTACAGAGTTTATAGTCCAGAAAGGGTACCTGTGGCAACTCGGACAGTAGCAAGGCCGGCTCGGCTGGGACCAGGCAGCAGGTAGACTTCAGGCATGGAGTAGCAGAACACGACAACAGCTGCAGCATGGCACTTGACCAGGACAGCACGGAATACAGGATACACTTGCGAACTGGATGACACTTGGAGACCATTTTCAAGACAAACTTTGGGTAACGAACAACGCTCAGGCAAAGAACAAGAGGGTAGTGCCAGTGGCATTCTGGGCTTGATTGCAGACTTCCTGCAATTATGCACACACTGGCCCTTTAAGACCATGCACGCGCGGGCGCGTGTGCCCTCTGGAGACAGTCTTGATACCAGGAAGAGAGTGCCGGCGCCTCACAGGAGGACAACGCTGCAGGGAACTCACATGTTCATGGCCGCGGCCGTCGAGGGGTAAGTCAGAACGAAGGGCCGCGGCCATAGTTGTTACAGTATCCCCCCTCTCCGGGACCAGAGTGGGAGAGTAACTTCCTCATGAGGACAGGGGCATCGATGTTCTCCTCTGGCTCCCAAGACCCCTCTTCTGGACTGAATCCCTTCCAATATACCAAATAAAACGTCCTTCCTCCTACCTTCTTGGTGGCCAGAATATCCCTTACTTCAAAAGTCCCTGACGATTTGCCAGGGACCACTGTAGAACTAGGAGTCCTGGAGTAGCGGTTCAGGACCACAGGCTTCAGCAAGGGGACATGGAAGGAGTTAGGCATTTTGAGGGTAGCAAGCAGCCGCAGCTTGTAAGACACTGGGTTAATCTGTAGCAGGATCTTGAAGGGTCCGAGGAACCTACTAGCAAATTTGCAGGACGGCACCCTCAGCCGGATATTCCTTGAAGACAACCTGACCTTAGTACCTGGAAGAAATTGAGGAGGATCCCGTCTTCTAGTATCTGCCTTTCTCTTCATGCAGTCCACCGACCAGCAGGATAGAAGATCGAGTCTGTTGCCATATCTGCAGAAAGTCCCTGAAGGTAGAGTCAGCAGTAGGTACCTGGGACATAGTAGAAACAGGAAGAGGTATTCGAGGGTGTTGGCCATAGACAATGAAGAACGGACTGGAGGTGGTGGACTCACTAGTGTGGTTATTATAGGAGAACTCTGCCCACGGGAGCAGCTGCACCCAGTCATCATGCCGTCTGTAAACAAAGTCACGTAGATAGTTCTCCATAATCTGGTTAACCCTCTCGACTTGTCCATTGGATTGGGGATGATAGGCAGAAGAGAAGTCCAACTTTACACCGAGGAGACCGCAGAGTGCTCTCCAAAACTTTGAGGTGAACTGGACCCCTCGATCTGGGACAATATGCATGGGCAAGCCATGCAGATGGAAGATGTGTTGAATGAAGAGGTCGGCCAATCATGCAGCTGGAGGCAGACCAGTCAAGGGAACAAAATTAGCCATTTTAGAAAATCGATCCACCACCACCCAGATCGCACTGCAACCCGCAGAGAGAGGGAGATCCGTGACAAAGTCCATTGCGACATGCTGCCAGGGAGCAACGGGCACAGGCAGTGGCTGGAGCAGACCAGCCGGTCTGGAGCAGGCAACTTTATTTGCTGCGCATACCGTACATGAGGAGACAAAGTCCATGACGTCTTTGGGCAGTGTGGGCCACCAGAACTGACAGACGATTAGATATTGGGTGTTACAAGCACCCGCGTGACCTGCCAGCTTGGAACTGTGACCCCAGCGGAGGATTCTTCCTCTGTTTGCCAGACGTACAAAAGTCTTTCCCGAAGGAGTGTCTCTAACTTGCAGAGGGTTCACAGAGAAGATGCAGGAAGGATCAATGATATTCTGTGGGGACTCCACAGTGTCCTCTGTTTCAAATGACCTAGACAAGGCATCGGCCCTCACATTCTTGTCGGCAGGGCGGTTGTGGAGTTCGAACCAGAACCGAGCAAAGAACAACGACCACCTGGCTTGAGGAGGATTGAACCATCTGTAGATAGGCCAGGTTCTTGTGATCCGTGAAGACCAGGATAGGATGTGCTGCGCTTTCCAGTAGGTGTCTCCACTCCTGCAGACCCAGATTGATGACCAGTAACTCCCGATCCCCAATCGAGTAGCTGCGCTCTGTGGAAGAAAACAGCTTAGAATAGTAGCCACATACCACAGTCTTGCCTCTTGAACCTTTCTGGAAAAACAGTGCACCAGCAACAACAGAGGAAGTGTCCACCTCTAAAGAAAACTGTAGGGACATATCAGGGTGGTGAAGAATAGAGGCTGACAAGAAGGATTTTTTTAAGGATTTAAATGCGGCTTCTGCCTCCGCAGTCCACACCTTGGCATTCATGCCCTTTTTAGTGAGGGTAGAGATGGGAGCTGTCAAAGACGAGAAGTTGGGAATAAACAGCCGGTAGAAGTTGGCGAATCCCAGGAAGCGCTGTATGGCCATTCCAGGACAACCTTTACCTTCTCAGGGTCCATCTTGAGACCCTGATCGGAGATGATACAGCCCAGGAAGGGAAGAGACTTTTTTTCAAACACACACTTCTCCAGCTTGGAATAAAGATGATTCTCTCTGAGACAAAGCAACACCTGGTGGACATGATTCTGATGAGTTACTGGATCTGGGGAAAAAATCTAAATGTCATCGAGATACACCACAACACAGACATAGAGGAGATCACGAAAAATGTAATTGACAAATTCCTGAAACACTGCGGCGGTGTTACATAGGCCGAAGGGCATAACTAGGTATTCATAGTGCCCATCACATGTATTAAATGCAGTCTTCCACTCATCACCTTGACGAATCCGGATCAGATTGTAGGCCCCCCTTCAGGTCCAGTTTAGAAAAAAAAAATTGCCCCCCGTATGCGATCAAACAGTTCCGAATTCAAAGGCAATGGGTTCCTGCTCTTCACCGTGATCTGATTGAGGACTCGGTAGTCAATGCAGGGTCAGAGGGATCCATCTTTCTTCTTGACAAAGAAAAACCCAGCTCCGGCTGGGGATGAGGATTTACGAATGAAACGAGGAGGAGACGAATCAGGAACCAAGTCGATCGAACAATCATATGCTCGATGTGGCGGCAAGGTCTCTGCTTCCTTCTTATCAAAGACATCAGAGAACATAGAATAACAAGAAGGCAACCCTGCCAATGACTGATGCGGAGAAGACTGTGGTGGATGGATATGACCCAGACAGCGGTCGAGACACTTGTGACCCCACTGGAGAACCTCTCCATAGTTCCAATCCAGGAATGGGGCATGCAAACGGAACCAAGGCAAACCCAGCAGCACGGGGTTGATGGCCTTTGGCAGGACAAACAGGGAGATGAACTCAGAGTGAACAGCTCCCACTTGTAGTCTCAATGGCTTGGTCACAGACAAAACTGGGTCAGGCAAAGGCAGTCCATCTACCAAGGCAACGATCAACGGCCTTTCCAGCAGGACAGTGGGCAGCTAAAGAAGATCCACAAGGTCTTGGCCGATGAAATTGGCTGCAGAGTCAGAGTCTAGGTAGGCAGAGACCGAATGGGGCCTCTCACCAGCAATGATGGTCATGGGAATGAACAGTTTGGATGAGAGTTCTCGATTAAATGCAGTAGCACCCAGGGTTGTCTCTCCAACCAAACCTAGGCGTTGGGGTTTTTTGGCTTCTGAGGACACAGACGCACTACATGGCCAGCGGGGCCGCAATATAAGAGTCCAGAGGTGCGCCTGCGCTAACTCTCTTGAACGGACAATTTTAGCCGATCCACCTGCATCGGAACCTTGGGCATAGCAGTAGTAGAAGGCAAGAGGGGTTGCTGGAAGTTGGGCGTCAGTCTAGAAAGTCGTCTCTCTTGTCAAACCTCTTGAGATCTTTCTTTGAGCCTTATGTCCACTCGAGTGGCAAGTAGAATCGGGTCGTCCAAGGCAGGTGGTAGATCTCAAGCAGCAAGTTCGTTCTTGATCTCGAGCGATAGGCCATGCCAGAAGGATGCTACCAAGGCCTCATTGTTCCAGGACAGCTCTCCTGCCAGGGTCCGGAACTGGATGGTGTATTCGCCCATGGAGGTGTCCTCCTGGTGAAGGTTAAAGATAGCAGTTGCTGCGGACGGGACTCGTCCTGGCTCCTCGAACACAGTATGGAACAACCGCACGAACCCCTGGAAGTCTTGAGTCTCGGGTCCTTGATTTTCCCAGATTGGGTTCGCCCATGCCAGGGCCTTGCCGGACAGTAGAGACACGATGAAGGCAATGTTGGCTCAGTCTGACGGAAATGCTTGGGCGTGCAGGGTAAAATGGATATGGCATCGGTCCAGAAACCCACTGCACGTTCTTGTGTCTCCATGGAACCGAGAAGGTAATGGCAGCGAGAACCGAGGATCCAAACCGGAACTGCCAGGAGGTGTAGCAGGAGGGTCGAACGAAGGAGCTTGCATAGGAGCCGGAAGGGAAGCAGCCAGCGTCCCTAGCTGCTGTGCAATAGAGTCCACTGCCACAAGAAGCTGATCCTGTCTTGCTCGGAGATCCTGCAGGTCCCTCTGCATGGCTTGGGAGGGTGACATGCCCTTGAATTGACCAGCGGGGTCCATGGCCTGACCGTACTGTCACAGTGTGGGGTGTGGACCCACTGGGCCTTACCGCGTAGTGGGATGGCAGCTGGACAAACAGATATAGTACAGAGTCTATAGTCCAGAAAGGACAGTAGCAAGGCAGGCTCGGCTGGGACCAGGCAGCAGATAGACATCAGGCGTGGAATAGCAGAACACGACAACAGCATCAGCACAGCACTTGACCAGGTCAGCACGGGATACAGGATACCGGATACACTTGGTAACTCGAAGACACTAGGAGACCATTTGCAAGGCAAACTTTGAGTAACGAACAACGCTCAGGCAGAGAACAAGAGGGATGAGCCCTTTTTATAGTCCAGTGGCATTCTGGGCTTGATTGAAGACTTCCTGCAATTATGCGCGCACTTGCCCTTTAAGACCGTGCACCGCACCGTGCGCGCGACCTCTGGAGACAGTCTCGATACCAGGAAGTGAGTGCCGGCGCCTCACAGGAGGACGACGCTGCAGGGAACTCACATGCCCATGGCCGCGGCCGGCGAGGAGTAAGTCAGAACGACAGGCCACGGCCATAGTCGTTACACCAAGTACTTAGTGCCACAAAGCCTCTCTTGTACTTAGAGCCACACCCCCCTTTGTACTTAGAGCCAAACTGCCCCCTCTTGTACTTAGTGCCACACAACCACCCTCCCCCTTTTATTTAGTACCACACAACCCCCCTCCCGCTTGTACTTAGTGCTACACAACCCCCTCCCCCTTGTATTTAGTGCCATACTGTCGCCAGAGCAGAGAGCGGTAGCGGTAGCCTACCACTACCACTCTCCACTCTGCCTGACATGACTCACCGTTAGGAGGAGCCAGGAGGTCTTGCGGCGGCGTTCTGAATGGGGTCGGTGCCGGCCCGGGAGTGGACAAGTCCAGTCATCTGACCCGAGTCACATGACCTTATATCACTAACGTGAGGTCAGGTAACAGGAAAGGCAACTGGACTGGTCCACTCCCGGCCTGGCACCGACCCCAGTTAGAATGCTGCCACATGACCTCCTGACTCCTCCTAACGCTAATTGCTGCTGCAGCCATCTGGCCTACAGGGCGCCTGTCAGCAGCTGTGCCCCGCTTCCCTACATCGTAGTTGCGCCCAGGGCACATGCCCCGCCTGCCCCCCCAGCTACGACCCTGGAAGATCATATTTAATTACAGCAAAACACATTAAGAATGATAACAGCTGCTTTCATTTTTCTAAATTTCTCCAATGGAAAAAAAAATCTGTAAAATGTAGAGAAAAATGCCAGTGCGAACAGAGCATTAAAGATAACTAGGACCTTATCTCTGTCTAAACAATGGCAAGGGTGGTGTTTAAAAAAAAAAAACATTAAAAAAAATGAACATACCAATATATAGGCATTCCCAATTAAATGTTTTTCACAGCTTTTCAGAAATATAGTGATTATATATTTGTAACGATATTTAGTGGATTTAAAGGATATTTTTAATTTTAGTTTGTGCTACTAGTTAAGGTCAACTACAATACTACAAAGTGGCAGGACAGACTTCTCTAATTATCAAGTCCAAAAAGACAACTGTTATATCATGGTACTAAATTCATAATTACAGATTTTTTGCTGGAAAACTTCACACTAGTGCATTAAAGTCTTTACAATGTCTAGGATGAAGCAACTTGATTTGCAAAGATTGAATTACAATAGAATCTTGAAAGGAAAAACAAGAAACAGCTATATATCTTCAGCTATTTCAACTGCTTTTTAAATACCCATTTTTCATTTTAGAGTTTCCCATTCCCTTAGGAACAGCCTGAGCTTAAGAGAAACCGAGATTCCACACAGGACTTTAAGACTATATTATAGATCAATAATTTGTAGGTTTGTTTATGAAATATGCCAACTTACAGGGACAAAGTCATTTTTAAGAGGCAGCCAAGATCAATATATATGTGCATAGATTTATGGCTGTTTTTGTTACAATCAGAATAAGTTTTTATATCCAGAGAACTTTCAACAGAAGGAAGATTTTATTTAAACATGGAGAAGCTGAGCACTAGCTAGTTGGTGCTAAATGATTTTAACCCAGATTTCTTACTGGAAGATCTGTATGTAGTTTGAAAATTTGTGAACTTTAAAATTAGTTTGTAAGATATACGTGCAATTTTAAGGATTTTTGCTCCCTTCAAAATTAAAATGGTCCTAATAATGGTCATTATAGCCCCAAATAATGAGGATTCTCTCACCTGAAATATCCGCCTTTCTCACTGTAGATCATGTTGGGACTTTCCAACTGTTTAGGAGATAAGACTTTGAAAACTGAAAACTCAGCTAGGTTATCCAGCACCCGGGGCATAAAGCCATTTGTACATTTTACAAGCATTATAGTTCTATATACAACACCAGAAACAAGCTCATTTCATATATACAGCACCAGAACAAAGCTCAGTACATGAATAGAGCACCAGAACAAAGCTCAGTACATATATACAGCACCTGCACAAAGCACAGTGCATATATACAGCATCAGAACAAAGATCAGTACATATATAAAGTGCCAGAACCAAGCTAAGTACATTAATACAGCACCAGAACAAAGCTCAGTACATATATACAGCTCCAGAACCAAGATCAGTACATATATACGGTGCCAGAACCAAGATCAGTACATATATACAGCACCAGAACTAAGCTCAGTACGTATATACAGCACCAGAACAAAGCTCAATACATATATACAGTACCAGAACAAAGCTTAGTGTCACGATCACAGGGTATGTGGACCAACTAGGCTGCTCCGCCGTAGCGGAGAGGCAGCTGGCCTAGTCACAATCTATACAAAAATCTATAGCAGTTCGTAACACACTGGGTACCTATAATAGTCCAGACAGTGGCTGTGGGTTTAGCACAGATGGAGGTAGGTGCAGCAGGTTGCGTCAGATGTGGCGGACAGTACTACACTAGGCAGATGACACTGGACGTGGCAGTAGACACTGGACATGGCAGAATACACTGGACATGGCAGAAGACACTGGACGTGGCAGAAGACACTGGACGTGGCAAACGACACTGGACGTGGCAAATGAGAGCAGGTGCAGTAGGGCGCGACTCCAACACTAAGAGGCTCAGAAAAGAGAACACAGCATGGGATACAGGATATGGATAACAGGGCACGGGTAACAAATGGAACGGGAAAACACTAAGGGACCATTTGCAAGACAGACTTGGGATACACTAACAACGCTCAGGCAAGGATTAGAAGGGCAGGGCCCTTCTTATAGTGCAGGAATCATGTGTAGTTGATGATGATGATTGTTTCACATGTGCGCGCACTGGCCCTATAAGACTGGGCACAAGCGTGTGCGCGCACCATACGAGAAACAGCGGACCGGAGCAGAACTGAGTGCTGGCATCTCCTAGGAACGAAATGCGAGCCAGTGCTCACTGATCTATGGCTGCAGGCGTTAGGAGGTGAGTAAACCTGACGGCCCCGGCCATGGATGCTACACTTAGTACATATATACAGCACCAAAACCAAGCTCAGTACATAAATACAACACCAGCACAAATACAGTTCAATTTAGCGCAACCCCTGCCGTATAGGTTTGCACTAAATTGTATACAGCTCCTAGTATGGCCCAAACAATAGTAAGGATATGCTGGGAGATGCTGTTTCACGAAAAAAATACAAATAAATATATACCACCCATCATCTCGCTGCAGATCATACAGTGACAACAGTGCTGATTAGAGGCAGAATAAACATTTACATTAAGTGACTCACAGGTGATGTCAGATTCTAGTTGATATTTTTCTCTTTTCTTCTGTATCTGGTCCAGACCTCTATGACGACTTCTGCCGGCCACAGCCTATTTCTGCAGTTTGCAACTCAGATGTCTTCAACTTCTCACTCTTCAAACATTTCTGCACCTATAAACAAAGATAAAGTTCTCATGGTACCAGACAATATAGCACCATACACTGCACCTCTAATTATAATAGCACCGTACATTGTGTCAAACACACACACACATACACACACACACACACACACACCATGCCCCCTGTAGATGGTGCCCCCCATAGAGCCCCCTGTAGATAGTGCCCTACATAAATCCCCCTGTAGATAGTGACCCCCAGAGTACCCCAGAGTGCCCCACATACAGCTCCCTGTAGATATTATCCCACATAGAGCCACCCCTGTAGATAGTGCACACATATAGTCACCCCTGTATATAGTGCCCCACATATAGCCCCCTCTGAAAATAGTGCCCTACATGTAGCCCCCCTGTAGATAGTGTCCCACATATAGCCCCCCTGTAGATAGTGCTCCACATATAGCCCACACCTGCATATAGTGTCCAACATCTAGCTCCCCTTTTAGTGCTCCACATATAGCCCACAACTGTATAAAGCCCCCCTGTATATAGTGCCTCCACATATACCCCACCCCTGTATATACCCCTCCCCCCATGTAGATAGAGCCCTCTGTAGATAATGTCACTCATTTTTATTAGGATAAAGAAAAACTTAACAAACTCACCTTAATCCCATTCCCAAGCCGTCCGGTGGCAATGCAGACCTGCTCTCTTCTGAGCAGGTCTGCTGTGGTTGAATGATGCAAGCGGCGTGATGATGTCATCATGCCGCTTGCATCGTTGAAAGGTGCTGATTGACAGGGCAAGTCATTCTGCCCTGCCAAACAGCGCCTTACATAGACGCAAGCAGCGCGATGACGTTATCGCGCCGCTTGTGTCTATGAAAGGCGCTGATTGGCAGGGCACTATGACTTGCCCTGTCAATCAGTGCATTTCAATGACGCAAGCGGCGCAAAGTAGTAATTACGCCGCTTGATCGTTGAAAGGCGCTGAAGGGCCGGGCACGGAACTTACCCGGCCACATGCCCCGCCTGCCCCACCCTAGCTACTCCCCTGCATACATCACTGCCCCAACCTTTACATAACCCTGCTATAGGGTTGTCACAGTGCCTTCCTATTCATGGGGGAAAATTTGTCTCTTTCTGGCTGCCCTCAGCATCCATAGCACAAGCATTTCATATTTCAGCTCCAGTCCACAAGTTCAAAAAAACAAAAATCTGTTTATGTCTCAGGAGACATTGCTTCTAATCCTGAACATTGCTAGGCAGGAAACAAAGCTAAGTATAAGGGCTAGTTCACACTTTTCGGCACTAATTTTGTTGCGGAATCCATTTAAAAAACCACCTCCCATTGATTTCAATGGGAGGCGGAGGCATTTTTTTTTTTCCGCAGCAGCTTCCAGTGGCTCGCGCGGAAAAGAAGTGGCTTGTTCTTTCTTGCCACGGTTCCGCCTCTGTCCGAACTTGTCGGTTCCGCCTCAATGAAATCAATGGGAGGCAGAGAAAGCATTCTTCGCTGCATATTTTTGCCCGCGGCCCTCAATGGCGAAAAACACGGCAAGAAGGTGCAGGCAGGTTTTTCTACCTGAAAATTCCTCCATTTGAACTAGGCCTTAAGATGTGCAGCTGCCTTGTCGTCGATTGTTTTTGCTTTTATGGAAGATTTCCTGACTGATAGAGAGCTAGGAGATGCATGGTAATACTCTAAGCATAATTTTCATCTGCTGTGATGTCTCCAATAATTCCATATTTTACATAAAATATCTATAAAAGGTATAGTATTTGTATGTGTTAGTCAAGACCTGGGCCTGACAGGAGCAGAATTTAGCTTACGATACAGCTGCTCTATATAGAGAATACAAAGCTGCTGTATCTCAAAAAGTAAAAAATATTTAGAATAAAAACTATGTATAAAGTTGCACTAATTACACTGACTGAGCTTTTTATTTAAAAAAATGCCATTTAAAGGTTTACATAGCCTTTAATAACAAATAGTATCTTTAAACAACTTCTTTCTGTGCAGATGCCTCCTTGAGAAGTGCTATACAGATAGACCTATTGTTATTATTTTAAACTAGTTTCATCTGGGTTACTTTCACACTTGGCTTGCTGACAGTAACTGTAAGAGTGATATACATACAGTGATATAAAACATATAAAATACATAAGAATATATAAAATATATAAAGTATATAAAATATACATACAGTGATGTAAAATAATGTCGTCTCAGTGACGAGGTTCGTGCGTGCCGGCCCTGGGAGTGGACTAGTCCAGTCACCTGACCTGAGTCACCTGACCTTACATCAGTGACGTGAAGACAGGTCACTGGACTGGTTCACTCCCGTTACAGCATGCACCAACCTCACTCTGACCACCGCTGCGCCGTGTCATTCCCTGCTTGGCTCCGTACGCCCCACTCACATTTAGGAGCCAAGTATGGCGGCGGTCTTAGTGAGGCCGGTGCATGCCATCCCAAGATTGGACCAGTCCAGTCATCTGACCTGAGTCACTCGACGGCACGCACTGACCTCCTCACTCACACCGCCGCATCCTCATTCTTTAGTAGTGATTGACAGTACTTGGCTCCATCTGCCCTCCTCCTGCTCCTGACCTAAAATTTAGAAATGTAGATGAGGCCTAAATGTAGAAATTTAGCAGTAGTGTAGACATAGGACCTGACCTAAACGCATGAAGTGAGGTCAGGTGACTTAAAGGGTTTTTTCCATCAAGGACATTTATGATATATCCACAAGGTGGGTAATAGGTAAAGATCACCTATCGCACAGAAATATTGTAACAGAGAGACCACAATGGTGTACACCACCAAAATAACGATTTGAATAAGGGGAGGGAAAAGGGAAAAAGTATGTGGTCTGTGGTTAATGAATAACTTTTATTGATTAGTTTAAAATTAACATGTAGGATTAAAAGGCCTGAAGTGCAAAAGTGAGAATGTGTGAGTGACCCCCAGACTCACATACCCTTAGCCCAATTGGGAACATACCAATTGTGTCAAGACTGCCAAATAAATTGAGCTACTATGAAAATTGTAAGGGCAGAAGGCCATATGCCGTGTGCTGTGTCAGATGATACTATGATTTATTGAAGCAATGCCCAATTGTGTAACTGGGACGTTGTATTGGTATATTCATGCGTTGTGGACTTTGCGTTGTAGACTTTGCGTTGTAGACTTTGTGGCAGGCAGATCCTGAAAAGTCAGCAGGGTATGAGTGCTACAGCCCCCACCCAGTGAAGCAGAGCGATCCCTGGTTGTAAACCGGGAGGAGAGACAGTAGTGCGCCTGTTGAGTGCCAGGTCTCGCTCTGCTGTCAGAGCGAGACAGCGTGAGTTCCCGTGCAAGTATCGCGGGATCTCGCTAGTCTTCGGCAGAGCGGCTGGCAGTTACTATCAGAGGCAAAATCAACTGCAGGTACGTGTAAACTGCAATTGAAAGTGAGGACAGAAGGCTATTAGATTGCATTCAGGTGGATTAAAAGGAGAACAATACACCCGACGCGCGTTTTGCCAGAATTCCCACTTGTTCTGGCGAAACGCGCGTCGGGTGTATAGTTCTCCTTTTAATCTGACAGCAGAGCGAGACCTGGCGCTCAACAGGCGCACTGCTGTCTCTCCTCCCGGTGGGACGTTTGTGGGACGTTTGTCCGCGCCGGGGTATGTGCGAGGCTTGACTCCATCAGCTGAGAGATATTCGATCACTACAGCGCTAACTATTCAGGCGCTGTCTGTTCTCGAAATGGGACACCCCTTTTGTCCCTCCCGGTTTACAACCAGGGATCGCTCTGCTTCACTCTCAAACCTGACCGGGTGGGGGTTGTAGCACTCATACCCTGCTGACTTTTCAGGGTCTGCCTGCCACAAAGTCTACAACGCAAAGTCCACAACGCATAAATATACCAATACAACGTCCCAGCTACACACTTGGGCATTGCTTCAATAAATCATAGTATCATCTGACACAGCACACGGCATATGGCCTTCTGCCCTTACAATTTTCATAGTAGCTCAATTTATTTGGCAGTCTGACACAATTGGTATATTACCAATTGGGCTAGGGGTATGTGAGTTTGGGGGTCACTCACACATACCCACTTTTGCACTTCATATGTCATAAATGTCAGATAGGTGCGGGTCCCAGATCTATCTCTAGAACGGGGCCCCCTAAAC
This sequence comes from Rhinoderma darwinii, assembly GCF_050947455.1. Classification (NCBI taxonomy): domain Eukaryota; kingdom Metazoa; phylum Chordata; class Amphibia; order Anura; family Rhinodermatidae; genus Rhinoderma; species Rhinoderma darwinii. Next base: position 191,524,872 of record NC_134691.1, on the reverse strand, counting down.
CCCGTTCTACCTCTTTGTGTTGTGGCTGAACTTATGATTTCCGACCATGAATAAGAATGCAGCATAGCACACTGAGGTACACTATTTCCGTAAGTAGCCTATAACTGAATGGTAGTTACGGAAACAGCGTAACTCGCATGCTCCGCTTCTTCCGTAACTGCCATTCAGCACTATGGGTGTTACGGAAAAAGCGACGCTCAGCAAGCTATACTGTTTTCTTTTAAATGGTCGGAAATCAGCCGGAACACAGAGAGGTAAAATAGGGTTTAGGGGCCCTGTTGTAGAGATAGGTGCGGGTCCCAGAGGTGGGACCCGCTTCTATCTGACATTTATGACATATCCAGTGAATATGTCATAAATGCTCCTGATGGGAAAACACCTTACTGCTGCGAGCAGTTCTTTTCAAAACTTACCTTTGCAAAGAGACGATTACACTCCAGACTGACCTGATGCAACATCATCAATACCGGCTAACATCACACGCCTCACCAAAGAGAAGCAGTTCCAGCTATCAACTTAGGGGTGAGTTAATTAAATGTTTGTCCATATATAGCAGGCTTATTTTTAAGTTGTATGGCCAGCGAATTATGTTAGAAATATCCAAATGGCCCTTGGCAGAAAAAAGGTTCCTCACCCCTGTTCTACAAAGAGGGACTTTCCAAAGCATTGCGATATCCTGGTTCTCACTAGTAGTAACGGACTGACTATATATATATATATATATATATATATATATATATAAACGGTAATCGCAATAACTGCCTAGTCACCTTACCACCTGCACCTTATAGCAATGTAACCAATTGTGCTATAACTTATGATGTATTTTTGAATAAACTTCAGTTTAGACTGGTACTCCCTTGTGTCTCAACTTCCTGTATGCACATACTCAAAGCAGCTTAAAATACTACTGCATGATACAGTTAAACATTATAAGAAGGGTACTGTGATAGAGTTTGTCTGTTCAAGTAGAGTAGTTGAGTGACAGGTGCAGTCTTTGTCGAGTGCTGGTACCAGCTGGAGTTCCTGTAGAAATAGTATACCCTGACCTTATGGATGGTACTGTAGGTCAAAAATACTTGTTTCAATTGAAACTAATATAACAGACATGAATTACATATTCAGGTAGTTCTGGCTACCGTATGCTTGCTGTGACACACATCTTATAACTGTAATACATTGCTTTCTGCACTAGTGTAATTAGTCCCATTACAGAGACATTTAAATACCAATTTTAATAGTTCTTAATTAAACATTTTTCACATTTCATTACACTGCATAGTAAACATTATTTCTGCAAAGCAGCCATTCACATCACACATAAATCTCAGGAGCAAATATTTCACGTGAGTTTTTTCATGTGTGCATGTCGACAAGGTCTTGCGGAAAGAAGGCATGATTGAAATGATCACCAAAACCAATTTCAAAGTGCTGCAGGCTCACTTTGAGTGACGACTGTGAAGCAAAGTGTCTAATTCTTTGATTAACACAATAAAGAGGAATGGTGGATTTTGATTGCAGCCTTCTGGACCATAGATGACAGTTTAGTGACACAAAAAACTTGATTAAGAGAGGTTACATTAATAACCTTTTAGCCATTTTCACATAAAACGAACACTGGCTTTGTAGCTACAGGTTACACATCATATGCACATCAGTTAAGCTCTTGTCAGAGTCACATTGCTTTTTAATCATCTATTTCCAAGAAGTAAATTGTGGAACATGAACAAAACTAAGGCTAGTACGAATGGAAAAAGTTGAAAGCCATACAAAAGGGAATAGAATATTAATATGAACAAAAATAATTTTACTGATTATTAATCCTTTCCTAAAAGTTTAGACAGAAATATGAGCATATAATGCAAATCAAAAGTGTTTCTATAAGAGTTGCTGTGTCCATGATTGTGACAAGTTCAATATAATGGTGGCCCAAAGTCCTACCTACCACAAAAGGTTCAGAATTGGTGGCGATGAGATGAAATGACTCCAAAGTACTTTGAACAGATGGGCCATGTATAACTGAGCAACTGGTCCTGAAGTCCTGGCACTTTCCCAGAAAGATTGGCTGCTTGAATATAAGTAATCGACAATAGGGTAGAACAAGGGGTTGTGTATTATATTATAGGGTCATTGCGCTTATTTTTTATCTACAGTGCTATGGCTGGCTGATTTGAACTGCCGATTCTCTGGCTGGCCCATACTGTATATGGGAACATTTGTAGCAGTAACTGCTCTGTGGACTCTTGATACTTGATTGGCACTAATTTATGACTACTGCTATGTGGCTGACACAATATTATGGGTATTTTTAGGGAGATACAATGGCATATAAAACATGTCAAATAAATATTCAGTGTCACAACACACTACACCAGATGTCACACTTCCTTCACTATTACTTTACTAGGTTACTCTTGCTTCCTGTGGGTCTATACAGAGGCTGTTCCCAGACTACCGCATGCTAGTCAAAGTATAGTACAGTACTATACTATATAGGACACTAGTCTTACCGGTCTGGGACGCCTACCTATTCTAGAAGTATTCCACCCATTGTGCAGCAACTGCAAGAGGTACCACATTCAGTTAACCTGTAGTCGAGCCAATACACTGCTATTTACACAGTAGAACGCAATGCTAAATAAAACTGGTTTGCCAACCTATGGCGGCAGCATAGTATCCTTTATCTAGGCCAGATAGTGTCCTCCACTGGCCTTAAGACACTGCAGACATTGATGAATTTTCCCTTCCCAACAATATGTTATTTAGGTACTATCAATTACGCCATGCTTACCGCATGCAATTTGGCCCCACCGATCCAGAATTCCTAGACTTTTCTATACCCACACTTATAATGAAGTGTAGCCCCAAATGCATTATCTCTACCATCTACAACTGTTTTCTTATGTATCTAAGAAATGCAGTTATTGCTCTAAATAAGTGCTAAGATGCTAAGCTGTTGTGGGTGAACTGACTACTGATGAAATTATTTAAGTTCCTTATAAAATATCACTTTGATACCCCAAACATGCTTTTTAAGTATATATTATATATATCATGCTTATCTGTCAACTGCAAATGTAGCCAGATACTAGCCAGATCACGCTGTGACGTCACTCACAGGTCCTGCATCGTGTCAGACGAGCGAGGACACATCGGCACCAGAGGCTTCAGTTGATTCTGCAGCAGCATCGGCGTTAGCAGGTAAGTCGATGTAGCTACTTACCTGCAAACGCTGATGCTGCTGCAGAATCAACTGTAGCCTCTGGTGCCGATGTGTCCTCGCTCGTCTGACACGATGCAGGACCTGGGGAAGTGACGTCACAGCGTGATCTGGCAGAAGCTGGGCGTTCTGAAGAGAAGTGGATGATACTTCTCATCAGAACGCCCAGCTAGTAAAAGTATTAAAAACGCCCCGATGTACGCACATAATACACGCCCACTTGGACTTTTACTTTTAAACACACCCACTTGGACTTTTGCAAGCCTCATTTGCATAACTACAAAAATGGTCATAACTTGGCCAAAAATGCTTGTTTTTTAAAAATAAAAACGTTACTGTAATCTACATTGCAGCGCCTATCTGCTGCAATAGCAGATAGGGGTTGCAAAATCTGGTGACAGATCCTCTTTAAAAAAATAAATAAAACCAGTTTCCATTAACAGGAAAACACAGCAGCTAGTAAACTTAAAGGGTTTATGCAGGATTAGAAAAACATTGCTGTAATCATCTCCTCCAGAAACAGTGCAACACCTGTCCATGGGTAGTCTCTGATATTGCAGCTCAGTTCCATTGAATTGAAAGGGGCTGAGCTGCAACACCACACACAACCTATGGACAGGCGTAGCACTGGACAGGTTTGGAAAAGAGCAGCCATGCTTTTCTAATCCTTTAATGCTTTAATATGGCTCAACAACAGTGCATACAAATAACAGTTACAAAAGGACAATACAAAGGAAGGTAAAATGAAAATAATTTCATAAAACAAAACTAAACTCACATCCTTTAACCTCTTCCCGCACCAGGACGTAACTGTACATACTGGTAAGCAGTGGCGGACACAGACTGCAAAAGGCCCCTGTGCAGATAATGTGCCAGGGCCCCCCCGCCCCCCCCCCCCAATACCGACAAAGTTACCTAAACATATATATGCATATAAAAATAAACCTTACTAATAAAAATTATGAAGGAAGATTTATATTGTACATTTTATTACCAGTTTAGAACACAAGTAACACATTTTTTTCCGGGTTAAATTCTTATCTAAACTAAGTCCCTAAATGTGGGCAAAGAAAATGAAAAACCTATACTCACCTCCTCCGGCGCCTCCGTTCCCCCTCCGCAGCCCCTATCCCTTTCTGTGTTTACAAAGCTGCTGTGGTGACGCGCGGTCGATGGCACATGACCGCTGCAGCCAATCAATGCCCTCAACAGCGATTTGCTGTGGAACTACTGTCCTCAGCAGCACACCAATGAGGAGTTATTGGCAGCAGCGGTCACGTGCCATCGGCAGCGCGTCACCAGTGCAGCCTTGTACACTTGTAACACAGACCGAGACAGGAGGATGGGGGCTGCGGCGGGTGAACGGAGGCGAGGGAGGAGGTGAGTATAGTTTTTTTATTTTCTTTGCCCACATTTAGAGACTTAGGTTAAATTGAATCATTGAATATAACACAAAGCACTCATGCAACTGAGATGCAATAATTTAGATGATCTTATCATGCTTAGCTTACTGCACTGTTACCTATCAAGCAGGACTGAATCTCAAGATATCTACAGAGGGGGCTGTATGGCGTTATCTACAGGGGGGACTGTATGGCGCTATCAACAGAGGGGGCTGTATGGCGTTATCTACAGGGGGGACTGTATGGCGCTATCTACAGAGGGGTCTGTATGGCGCTATCTACAGGGGGGTCTGTATGGCGCTATCTACAGGGGGGACTGTATGGCGCTATCTACAGGGGGGACTGTATGGCGCTATCTACAGGGGGGACTGTATGGCGCTATCTACAGGGGGGACTGTATGGCGCTATCTACAGGGGGGACTGTATGGCGCTATCTACAGAGGGGGCTGTATGGCGTTATCTACAGGGGGGCTGTATGGCGTTATCTACAGGGGGCTGTATGGTGTTATCTACAGGGGGGACTTTATGGCGTTATCTACAGTGGGGTCTGTATGGCGTTATCTACAGGGGTTCTGTATGGCGTTCCCTACAGGGGGGGTCTGTAGGGAAAGTCATACAGCCCCCCCCTGTAGGGAACGCCATACAGACCCCCCTTTAGGGAACGCCATACAGACCCCCCTGTAGGGAACGCTATACAGCCCCCCCTGTAGGGAACGCTATACAGCCCCCCCTGTAGGGAACGCCTTACAGCCCCCCCCTGTAGGGAACGCTATACAGCCCCCCCCCTGTAGGGAACGCCATACACCCCCAATCACTCAAAAAAATGCGACCTACAGTGTGAAAAGACAAAAGACATGTATCCCCTATCCACAGGATAGGGGATACATGTGTGATCGCTGGCATTGATAGGGAGAGCGGGGGACCGAAAGTCCCCCGAAGTTCTCCATCACTCACCTCTGACTTCCGGTGTCTGCGCAGCTCAAGTGTGACCGGCGCTCCATTCATTTCTACGGAGCTGCCGACACAGACCCCGGAAGTCCGAGGTTTGTGATGGAGAACTTCAGGGGACTTTCGGTCCCCCGTTCTCCCTATCAATGCCAGCGATCACACACGTATCCCCTATCCTGTGGATAGGGGATACATGTCTTATGTTTAATGGCAGAGCGGGGAGATACTCCCTGCTCTGCCGTAGTGTTCCGTGGCATCGCGCTGTAGCAGCCATAGCGGCAGCTAGCGGAGATTCCGGCCAAGGTGGGGGCCCGTGCCGGCAGGTGACGCGGGCCCCCTCATGCCGCGGCCCCGTAGCAGCCGCTACGGCTGCTATAGCAGTAGTTACGCCCCTGTGTTAGGGGGAGTTCACACTGAGGTTTTTTTCGCGAAAAACGTCAGAAAGTGCCTCCCATTGAAATCCATGAAATTTTTCCTGCGAGCAGTAAAAACCGCATGCGGGAAAAAGAAGCGCAATGCCCTTTCTTCGGGCGTTTCTGTCTCTGACTTCCCATTGACAACAATGGCAGGCAGAAAATGCGTTTTTTGCTGCGTTTCCCTGCCCACGGCCCGATGGCCGAAAAACGCCACAAAAAAACGCAATGAAAAACGCGGGAAGTGTTCTACCGGCAGGTCAAAATATGCCTCAAAATTCCGGAAGGAATTATGAGGCAGATTTTTCTACATAAAAACTTCTCCCTTCTGACATGAACTTTTTAACTTCATCTACCTGTCCTCTGCAGTCTGCACGTCCTCCACTCGTCCTGTGTCTGTCCTCCGCTCATCCTATGAGTTCTCCGGCAGTCCTGACTGTACTGTCCAGCCGCCCGAAGTCTTACGTCGCACCGCCCCCTGTCCTCTCCCCTGCCTGAGCGCTCCTCCTACCACCAGCATCGCCGTCCTGTCCTATTCATCTGTGCCAGATTGGCAGTGCAGTGTAGCGGCTATCACCGGGCCCGGGCACCCGCCCCCTCCCTCCCGATTGGTAGTGCAGTGTGGCGGCTATCACCGGGCCCCCGCCCCCTCCCTCCCCTCATGCCTAGTGTTGTGATGCTACTAGGCATGAGGGGGCCCGTGCCGCCAGGCCTGGTACATAAAATGTAATGTGCCTGTCAGGGCGACACGGGCCCCCCCATGCCGCGGGCCCCGTAGCAGCTGCTACGGCTGCTACTGTGGTAGTTACGCCACTGAACGGGCCCCCTTCCCACGCGGGGCCCTTGTGCAGCTGCACCGGCTGCACATGCGGTATGTCCGCCCCTGCTGGTAAGGGGTTACTTCCCGCACCAGGCCAAAGAGTTACTTAACGGTTCCCAGTGCTCACTGTCCTGACCGACTGTGTCGTGGAAATGGGAGGTCAGCTGTCCCCGACAGCTGACAATCCCATGTTACCAGTCAGCTTTCCATCGCTGCTGATTTCGGCAATTAACCCCTTAAATGCAGCGGTCGATAGTCGATAGCCCCCCCCCCCCATGACACCTGCTGTAACTATATGTAAGTAGTATAATGTATTATAGCTGAGATCAGAGGTGCAGGTCTTCATGTTCCCTAGTAGGACAAAAAATGTTGAAAAAAAAGTTAATAAAAATGTTGTATAAAAGTGTCAAAATAAAAGTTATAAGTTAAAAAAAATAAAAACAGCTTTTTTCCTATAAGTCTTTTATTATAGAAATAAAATGAAAACGTTAGAAAAAGTACACATATTTGGTCACCGAGTTCGTAAAGACCCAAACAATAAAACTATAATTTTTCCCACACGGTGAACACTATCGCTATTTTTTGGTCACCACCCTTCCAAAAACATAGAATAAAAAGTGATCAATAAGTCGCATGTAACCCAAAATAGTACTGATAAAAACTACAACCCGTACCGTAAAAAACAAGCTGTGAGGGCATGGCCAGACGTGGCGGAATTGCTCTGGAATTCCGCTGCGGACACTCCGCAGCGGAAATCCGCAGCGGAAATCCGCAGCGGACCCGTTTCTCCATTGCCTTCCACAGCTTTTTAGTAGGGTTCGTTTGCACGTTGCGGACAATTCCGCTGCGGAGCATAGGCTGCGGTGCGGAATTTGGTGTCCGCAGCATACAATGGTTGTTGCGGACGTGTGGCGGACTGGTTGCGGACTCATTGCGGAATTTCTCCATTGACTTCAAGAGAGATTCAAAATTCCGCAATGAAGTCTGCAGATGTTATGTAGATGTTATTTGTGCTGCGGAGCGTATTGGTTTTACTAACATGACATTTCTTCATTCTGGCTGGACCTATGTATTTCTAGGTCTACAGCCAGACTGAGGAAATCAATGGGGCTCCCGTAATTACGGGTGACTACGTGTGTGCACCCATAATTACGGGTGACTACGTGTGTGCACCCGTAATTACGGGAGTGTTGCTAGGCGACGTCAGTAAATAGTCACTGTCCAGGGTGCTGAAAGAGTTAAGCGATCGGCAGTAACTGTTTCAGCACCCTGGACAGTGACTACCGGACACAATATACATCAACCTGTCAAAAAAATAGAAGTTCATACTTACCGATAACTCCCTTTTTCTTCCTCCAGTCCGGCTTCCCAGGATGACGTTTCAGTCTAAGTGACGGCTGCAGCCAATCACAGGCTGCAGCGGTCACATGGAATGCCGCGTCATCCAGGGAGGTCGGGCTGGATGCCGAAAGAGGGACGCGTCACCAAGACAACGGCCGGTAAGTATGAATTTCTTTTACTTTCACTAGGGAAAGTGCTGTTCCTTCTCTCTATCCTGCACTGATAGAGAGAAGGGAAGTACTTGCACCTCAATACGCAACGGCTAGTCCGCATCAATTTAATGCCCATTTTGGGCAGAGCCGCAACAGAATCTGCAACGCAGATTCTGTGCGGCATTGATGCGGACAGTTGCAGAAGAAATCCGCCACGTCTGGGCATGCCCTTACAAAGCTTTTTTGACTGAAAACTAAAAAGGTTATGGCTCTCAGAATACGGTGACACAAAAAATTAATTATTTAAAAAATATATATTTTATTGTGCAAATGCTGCAATGCATAAAAAAAATTAGATACATATGCTATCGTTGTAATCATATCAACCCGCAAAATAAAGCAAACATTGTCACTTATAGCCCACAGTGAACACTGTAAAAAAATAAAGAATAAAAAGCATTGTCAGAATTGCTGTTTTTTGGTCACCTTGCTTGCCAAAAAATTTAATAAAAAGTAATTAAAAAAATCGCATGTATCCCAAAATCGTACCAATGAAAACTACAGATTGTTGCAAAACAAATAAGCCCTCACACAGCTACGGTGGAGAAAAAATAAAAAAGTTCTGGTGACACAAAATGTGCAGAGCGTTCCAAAAGCAAATAAGATCGATTGTCATTTATCAGTGTGACACCGGCCACACATCTCCGGATTATTATTTATTTACCACATTATTATACCCTCTTATTATGCCCTGATGTTCTCCGCACAGATTACATATGCCCCCACATTATAAAATGAAATACCAGCAAATCCCCAAACAGAACTACTTTCACTGTGCTCCAAAAGCCAAATGGCACTCCCTCTCTTCTTAATCCTAGAGTGTGCCCAAACAGCAGTTTACGTCCACATTTATGGCCTCTGCATACCCTGGAGAACCTGCTTAACATTTTATGAGGTATTTGTCTTCAGTGGCACAAACTGAGCACAACATATAGTGCACTAAATTGGCATATCAGTGAAAAATTGCAAATTTCACTCTGCACCATCCGCTGCGCATTAACCCCTTCGCGAACCACGACGTAACAGCTCATTGTGATGCAAGGCGTATTGTACGGAGCGGGCTCATGTGCTGAGCCCGCTCCATATGCTGCGGGTGTCAACTCTGTATTACCCAGGACTAATGGACAGGAACAGCGATCACACCATTACAAAAGCCTGTAAAAATTACAATATATTGCAATACATTAGTAAATCTAATGATTGCTGGTTCAAGTCCCCTAGGGAGACTAATAAAATATGTAAAAATAAAGTTATCACTAGTGAAATAAAGTTAAAAGTAAAAAAAAAAAACTTTGACCATTTTTCCTCTAAAGTAATGTCAAAAATAAAAAAATAAACAAAATTGGTATTGCTGCATCGTTAAAAGTCTTAACTCTTACAATTATTTAAGTCGCATGGTGAACGCCGTAAAAAATAAATAATTTAAAATGACAAAATCGCTGTTTTTGTGGTCACCTTAGATCTAAAAAAAATAATAAGTAATTAAAAAGTTATATGTGCCAAACAATGGTACCAATAAAAACTACAGCTCATCCTGCAAAATATAATCCCTCACACCACTCAATCGACAAAAAAAATGTAAAAGTTAGGGCACTCAGAATGTGGTGAAACAATTTTTTTTTAACAAATAGTTTTTCTTTGAAAAAGTAGTAAAATATTTATAAAAAAAAACTGTATAAATGTGGTTTCACCATAATTGTATTAAGCCACAGAATAAAGTTAGGTTGTTGTTTTAACCGCGCAGTGAAAAACGTTAAAACAAAACCCCAAAAAACAACGGAGGAATCACAGTTTTTTCCAATTATTTTTTTCCAGTTTTTCAGTACATTATATGGTACTTTAAATGATGCTAATAGAAACTACAACTCCTCCCACAAAAGATCACACCACTCTGTTGATGGAAAAATGAAAAACTTATGGCTCTTGGAAGGCGGGGAGTGAACAATGAAAATGAAAAAGCAAAAAATGTCTCAGCCCTGAAAGGGTTAATTAATTTCTAATATAAAAACACTTGTGGGCCAAAATGCTCACTACACCCCTTAAAATGCTCTAAGGGGTGTAGTTTCTAAAGTAGGGGTCACTACTTGGGGGTTTGTTTTACTGTTTGACCTCAGAGCCCTGCAATTGTGGGCCAATGCTGTGAAAATCACCAAAATAGACCTCAAATGCGCATGTTGCTCTTCACTTCTGAGCACTGCCATATGTCCAGACAAATTATTAATTCCTTGAGGGGTGTAGTTTCCAAAATGGGGTCACTTCTTGCGGGCTTCCACTGCACTCTGGTACCTCAGGGGTTTTGGAAATGCAATATGGCGCCCAAAAACCAATCCAGCAAAATCTGCATGCCAAACAGCACTCCTGCCTTTCTGAGCCCTGCCATGTGATAAAAACAGCAGCTTATGACCACATGTGGGGTATTGCCGTATTCGGGAGAAATTGCTTTATAAATATTGGGGTGCTTTTTCTCCTTTATCCCTTGTGAAAATGAAAAAATTCAACATTTTAGTGGAAAAAAATTTGATATTAATTTTCACGGCATAATTCTAATAAATTCTGCAAAAGACCTGTGGGGTCTACATGCTCACTATACTCCTAGATAGATTCCTTAAGGGGTGTAGTTTCGAAAATGGGGTAAATTTTGGGGTGTTTCCACTGTTTTGGTCCCTCAAGGGCTTTGCAAATGTGAGAAGCCACCAGAAGACCATTCCAGTTAAATTTGAGATCCAAAGGCAAAATTGTGCTCCTTCTCTTCTGAGCCATGCCGTTTGTCCAAACAGCAGTTTATTACCACATATGGAGTATTGCCGTGCTCAGAAGAGTTTGCTTTACATATTATGGGGTACGTTTTCTCCTTTATCTATTTTGAAAATGGAAAAATCTGAGCTAAACCTACATTTTATTACAAAAAACATCGATTTTCATTTTCACTTCCTAATTTCACTAAATTCAGCAAAATACCTGTGTGATCAAAATGCTCACTATACCCCTCTATAAATTCATTGAGGGGTGTAGTTTGCCAAACGGCATCCTTTTTTGGGTGCTTCTACTGTTTTGGTCCCACAAGACCTCTTCAAACCTAACATGGTGCTTAAAATATATTCTAATAAAAAGGTGACCCTAAAATGCACTCAATGCTCCTTTGCTTCTGAGGCCGGTGTTTCAGTCCATTACCACAATAGGGCCACAAGTGGGATATTTCTAAAAACTGCAGAATTGGGGAAATAAATATTGAGTTGTGTTTCTCTGGTAAAACCTTCTGTGTTACAGAAAAAAATGGATTGAAATGGATTTTCTCAAAAAAAATAATTTGTTTTGCGCCTAAAGGTTTGAGAAACTTTCTAAATGCTGTTTTGAATACTTTGAAGGGTGCTGTTTTTAAAATTGGGTGACTTATGGGGGTTTATAATATATAAGGACCTCAAAGCCCCTTCAGAACTGAAATAGGATTATTATCTGTTTTACAAACAGATACATTTAAATTTAGAAAAATGCTAATTTTTGCAAATTTTCTTAAAATTTTTGTGTTTTTCACAAATAAATGCTGAATTTATCGACCAAATTTTTCCACTATAGCACAATATGACATGAGAAAAAAAATCTCAGAATTGCTTGGATAGGTAAATTATTACAATTATTTCCACATAAAGTAACACATGTCAAATTTGAAAAAATCGCACGTTTCCACAAGGCCAAAACAGGCTGTGTCCTAAAGGGGTTAAAGATATGTAAGGCTGCGTGCCCACAGGGTGAATGCACTGCATAAAAGTACACAGTGTATCCATCCTGGAACATACAGGAAATTCGAAAAAGCGTACCAAATTGTGGTGCAGATTTTCCAGCGGAATCTCCGCTGCCGAAACAAAGCTAGAATTTTTGTCATAGCAATGCGTCCCTCTATTCTCCGTGCAGCTCGGCCTGTTGGGATGATGCTGCAGTTCATGTGACTGCTGCAGCCTATGATTGGATGCAACAGTCACATGGGATGAAACGTCATCCCAGGAGGCTAGACTGGACAGAGAACAGAGAAACACATCGCTATAACAACCCAAAGGGTTAAGTATTAACCTTTTTATTCATCTTAAACCAAAAAAGGTTTTTCTTTTCAGATTTTTCTGAAAACCGCACCATAGGTCAATTTATGAACGTTTACTTGGCTGATTTTTTACGCAGTGTGTGGATGAGGCTTGTTCAAGTCTCATCTACTCTGTTGCTACTGTAATATTCTGCAGATTTTTATCAATGAAATTCCTTGCGGGAAAATCCGCAGTGTTTACGCTGTGCGTGTCCTTTTCTTAAAATGCATTCACATGCGGCAGATTATGTTTCAGAAATTTCTGCGACTAAACATCAATTCCATTAATCTAAATGGCACTTACAGAAATACATGCACATGCTACAGTAATAACCCCATTCAAATGAGTAAAACTGATTTTTGGTCGCAGAAATATTTCCTACAAAATCTGCAGTGTATGACTGCACCCCTAAAGAGCATCAGTCACCACACTTTTAGTGCACTTACTGACGTTTCAGTCTGATACATTATAGCTGTTATAGTTCTACAAACACATTATGTAAAATGTTAACAATTCTAGGTGAAAGAATTATTCAGCATGTTGAATGTCAACGTGCTGATCCTCTATTCCCGGCAGAGATACACCGCTGGCAGGGGCTTATTCCCCTTTCTCCATTAAAACAGTCGAGCCAATTTGAGCATGAATGTTTATGGTGGACTCCAATGCAATAGATGTCGATCGAACATGCGTATAACCAGCATAATGGTATCAACTTGTGCATTTCAATACTATTGTCACAGACTTATCTATATTCATTGTATTGTTTTTACAGTTGTTTACAGCTTTTCAATAAGTAGTTACAGTGATGATTTTGTGATGTGAAAGTAACAGGAGTGAATAGTTATGCATTTAATTATTTTCTTTTTAGTCTGTTAAAGACCACCTAATGTACAAATACACTTTAAGGACTAAAGCGTTGGGACACCTACACATTACACCTACAGGAGCTTTTATAATATTCAATTTGGAAATCCATAGGCAAGGCCAGCCGTAGGGGTGTACCATTGCACAGGGCGCATCACTCCAGCAGGTGCTTTGGCTCCCTTCGTCTGCTTGTGTTTCAGAAGTGCCCGGGCCTGGCGACTCAGCAGCTGCCTTTCCGCCCGAACACTTCTTCTCTCAGTGGCTTCGCTACCGCTGTAGCAGCCATGGCAGCTGCTAGCGGCGACCCCGAGTATGAGAGTGTCCGTGCCGCTAGAATCCACTGTGGCTTCTACAGAGGTAGCGACGTCACATTCAATAGTATCTGTGTCCTTGAGACGCAGATACTATTGAACACTATAGCAGAGCAGGGAGCTACAGTGGCGCTATCTACAGGAAGGGGGAGGGGGTGCTATCTACAAGGGGACAGTGTGCCACTACCTACAAGGAGGTGTGTGGCACTACCTACAAGGAGGTGTGTGGCACTACATACAAGGGGCTGGGTGGCACTGCCTACAAGGGGACTGTGTGGCACTACCTACAAGGGGACTGTGTGGCACTACTTACAAGGGGGGCTGTGTGGCACTACCTGCAAGGGGGCTCTGTGGCACTACCTACAAGGGGGCTGTGTAGCACTACCTACTAGGGGGCTGTGTGGCACTACCTACAAGGGGGCTGTGTGGCACTACCTACAAGGGGCTATGTGGCACTACATACAAGTGGGGCTGTGTGGCACTGCCTACAAGGGGGCTGTGTGGCACTACCTACAAGGGGGCAGTGGGGCTGTAAAGGATCTGCCAGACACAGCTTCTGTGTCGACGCCCGTGGTTAGTCAGTCTGCACCTGCTCCTAAGTCTGATCGAGTGACCCCTCCTTCTACCAATCAGGCTGGGAGGCTGAGGAGTGGGAGAGCCTATCACAGCCTGGCCAGATGGAGCTAGCTCCCGCCCTCTGTCTATTTATGCCTTCACTTCCTGCTCCTCCTTTGCCTGTGATTCTCCTGTTTCCTGGCTCTGCTGCTGCTTGAACTATTTGTCCCTGCTTCATATTGACCCTGGCTTACTGACTACTCTTCTGCTCTGCGTTTGGTACCTCGTACACTCCTGGTTTGACTCGGCTCGCTAACTTCTCTTGTTGCTCACGGTGTTGCCGTGGGCAACTGCCCCATTTCCCTTAGCTTCTGTGTACCCATGTCTGTTTGTCTGTCGTGCACTTATTGAGCGTAGAGACCGTCGCCCAGCTGTACGCCGTTGCCTAGGACAGGCCGTTTCAAGTAGGCAGGGACTGAGTGGCGGGTAGATTCGGGCTCACCTGTCTGTCTCCCCTCCCCGCCATTACATAATCACAGGCCCATATACCTTTTCTACCCTGGTCCCTGACACAACTATGTACCCCCTTGAGACCCTGGCTCAGCAAATGCAGGGCCTCTCCCTACAGGTCCAAGCCCTGGCTCAGAGGGGCAACCAGCATGATGCTACCCTGGTAATGCCCCCCACCTCACCTCTTCAACCCCACCACAAGTTGCCTGACCGGTTCTCAGGGGACCGGAAGACCTTTTTCTCCTTTCGGGAGAGTTGTAGGCTCTATTTCCGTTTAAAGTCCCACTCCCCAGGTTCTGAGAGCCAGCAAGTGGGTATAATTATGTCCCGGCTCCAGGACGGGCCCCAAGAATGGGCCTTCTCCTTGGCTCCTGACGCCCCTGAACTTTCCTCTGTTGATCTTTTTTTCTGCTCTCGGATTCATATATGACGAGACTGACAAGACTGCCTTTGCCGAGAGTCAGCTGGTGACCTTACGTCAGGGTAAGAGACCCGTTGAGGAGTACTGTTCTTATTTTAGGAAGTGGTGTGTAGCTTCTCGGTGGAATGACCCTGCCTTGAGGTGCCAGTTTAGATTGGGTCTGTTGAACGCCCTGAAAGACCTGTTAGTTAGCTATCCCTCTTCTGACTCCCTAGATCAGGTTATAGATTTAGCGGTACGTCTTGACCGACGTCTCAGGGAACGACGACTTGAACGTTTTGGTGCCTTCTCCTCTGACCCCCCCATGATGGCTCCCGAGGTTCCGTTGCTTCGTTCTTCCACGGAAAACTCGGATGAACTTATGCAACTCGGGGACTCCGTGTCTCCCAGACAACGTAGAGAGTTCCGCAGGAAGAATGGTCTCTGCTTCTACTGTGGGGATGACAAGCATCAAGTGAACAACTGTCCTAGGCGTAAGAATAAGCAGCCGGAAAACTTCCGCGCCTAAGTGATCATCGGGGAGGTCACTTGGGCACACAGGTATTTCCCGTAAATATGAAACCTAATAAAATCTTGCTTCCCTTTCAGGTCTCTTTTGGTGGTAGGTTTGCTACCGGCAGTGCCTTCGTGGATTCGGGGTCTTCTGCTAATTTTATGTCTGTGGAATTTGCTATGTCTCTAGCTATGCCATTGATTGACTTGCCTAAACCTGTCCCGGTAGTGGGTATCGACTCCACTCCTCTTGCTAATGGTTATTTTACGCAGCATACCCCTGTTTTTGAACTCCTTGTTGGCTCCATGCATTTGGAGCAGTGCTCTGTACTGGTGATGCAGGGATTATCATCCGATTTGGTTTTAGGCTTTCCCTGGTTGCAGATGCATAATCCCACGTTTAATTGGAATACTGGGGATCTTACCAAATGGGGTAATGAATGCATGATGTCATGTTTTTCTGTTGATTCAATTTCTCTCCCTGAGGAGGTGAACACTCTACCTGAGTTTATTCAGGACTTCGCTGATGTTTTTTCTAAAAAGGCCTCCGAAGTGTTACCTCCTCATAGAGAATACGATTGCGCAATCGGTTTGGTACCAGGAGCTAAGCTCCCTAAGGGTAGGATATTTAATCTCTCTTGTCCCGAACGTGAGGCCATGAGAGAGTATATCCAGGAATGCCTGGCCAAGGGTTACATTCGCCCCTCTACTTCTCCTGTAGGTGCTGGCTTCTTCTTCGTAGGGAAGAAGGATGGTGGTCTTAGGCCGTGTATTGACTACCGAAACTTGAATAAGGTCACTGTAAGGAACCAGTATCCCCTTCCTTTGATTCCTGATCTCTTCAATCAGGTTCAGGGGGCCCAATGGTTCTCTAAGTTTGATTTACGGGGGGCTTATAACCTTATCCGCATCAAAGAGGGGGATGAGTGGAAGTCTGCGTTTAACACGCCCGAAGGTCATTTCGAATACCTCGTTATGCCCTTTGGGTTGTGTAATGCTCCCGCGGTCTTCCAGAATTTTATAAATTAGATTTTAAGAGACTACCTGGGGGTATTTCTTGTAGTGTACCTTGATGACATACTTGTGTTTTCCACTGACTGGTCCTCCCACATTGAGCATGTCAGGAAGGTGCTCATGGCCCTTCGGGAAAACAAACTGTTTGCTAAAACCGAAAAATGTGTGTTTGGGGTGCAGGAGATACCATTTTCGAGTCAAATCCTCACTCCTCATGAATTCCGCATGGACCCTGCCAAGGTTCAGGTTGTGGCTGAATGGGTCCAACCTGCCTCCCTGAAGGCGTTACAGTGCTTCCTGGGGTTTGCTAATTATTACAGGAGATTTATTGCTAACTTCTCGGTCATCACTAAGCCTCTTACGGATCTTACTCGCAAAGGTGCTGATCTCCTCCACTGGCCTCCAGAGGCGGTCCAGGCATTTGAGGTCCTTAAGAAGTGCTTTATCTCGGCCCCAGTGCTGATTCAGCCTAACCAAATGGAGCCATTCATCGTGGAGGTTGACGCCTCCGAGGTGGGAGTGGGTGCTGTGTTGTCCCAGGGTACCAGGTAACTCACCAATCTCCATCCCTGTGCCTACTTCTCCAGGAAGTTCTCGCCCACTGAGAGTAACTATGATATTGGCAACCGCGAACTCTTAGCCATTAAATGGGCATTTGAAGAGTGGCACCACTTCCTGAAGGGGGCTAGGCACCAGGTAACGGTCCTTACCGACAACAAGAATCTGGTTTTCCTAGAATCTGCCCAGAGGCTTAACCCGAGACAAGCTCGATGGGCGTTACTTTTTACTAGATTCAACTTTTTGGTCACCTATAGGGCTGGGTCTAAAAATATTAAGGCTGATGCACTGTCGCATAGCTTCATGGCCAGCCCTCCTTCGGAGGAAGATCCTGCTTGTGTTTTGCCCCCAGGTATAATCATTTTGTCTGTTGATTCTGACCTAGTCACCGAAATTGCCGCTGATCAAGGTTCAGCTCCCGGGAACCTTCCTGAGAACAAGCTGTTTGTTCCCCTGCAATTCCGGCTAAGGGTACTCAGGGAAAATCATGACTCTGCACTATCTGGCCATCCAGGCATACTGGGTACCAAGCATCTCATTGCCAGAAACTATTGGTGGCCTGGGTTGCTTAGAGACGTTAAGTCCTACATCGCCGCTTGTGAAATTTGTGCTAGGTCCAAGACTCCCAGGTCCCGACCAGCGGGCTTACTATGTTCTTTGCCCATTCTTCAGAGACCTTGGACCCATATCTCCATGGATTTTATCACCGATTTGCCTCCATCTCAAGGCAAGTCGGTGTGTGTGGGTTGTAGTAGACCGCTTCAGTAAGATGTGCCATTTTGTGCCCCTCCAGAGACTACCCAATGCTAAGACGTTAGCTACCTTGTTTGTCAAACACATCCTGCGTCTCCATGGGGTTCCTGTCAATATTGTTTCTGACAGAGGGGTACAATTTGTTTCATTGTTTTGGAGAGTATGAAGTCCTGCCTAAATAAACATTTAAAATGTCTTTATTAATTAGTATTTAAAATAGGGCACTCATGCCAATTTATACTGTGAATAGGCGTTAACGCCTATTCACAGTATAAATTGGCATGAGTGCCCTATTTTAAATACTAATTAATAAAGACATTTTAAACGTTTATTTAGGCAGGACTTAATATATTTCAATATTAAACGTATACTAATTATCCTGTTACCATTGGAATTTATTATTGTTTTGGAGAGCCTTCTGTAAAAAGTTGAAGATTGATCTCTCCTTCTCCTCAGCCTTCCATCCTGAAACTAATGGCCAAACGGAGAGAACTAATCAGTCTCTAGAAAAGTATTTAAGGTGTTTTATCTCTGACTGTCAATATGATTGGGTCTCCTTCATTTCCCTCGCCGAATTTTCCCTTAATAACCGGGTCAGTAACTCGTCAGGGGTCTCCCCCTTTTTCAGTAATTTTGGGTTTAATCCACGGTTCTCCTCCATTTCACCTGGTGGTTCCAACAATCCTAAGGTAGATGTCGTTCATCAGGAACTGTGCACAGTCTGGGCCCAGGTTCAGAAGAACCTAGAGGCGTCCCAGAGCACACAAAAGACTCAGGCAGATAGAAGACGTTCTGCTAACCCCTTGTTTGTGGTCGGGGATCTGGTGTGGCTGTCTTCAAAAAATGTGCGCCTTAAAGTCCCGTCCAAAAAGTTTGCTCCCCGGTATATAGGGCCGTACAAGGTCATTGAAGTCCTTAACCCTGTCTCCTTCCGACTGGAGTTACTCCCGTCTTTTCGAATACATGACGTGTTTCATGCCTCCCTCCTGAAATGCTGCTCCCCGTCCTTTTGCTCCCTCGAGGAAACCTCCGGTCCCTGTTCTCACCCCTGAAGGGGTAGAATTCGAGGTGGCCAAGATTGTGGACAGCAGGATGGTCCAAGGCTCTCTCCAGTACCTGGTGCATTGGAGGGGATACGGGCCTGAGGAAACGACTTGGGTACCCGCCGGGGATGTTCACGCTGCAGTATTGCTCAGGAGGTTCCATCTTCGGTTCCCCAATAAGCCAGGTCCACCTAGAAAGGGTCCAGTGGCCCCTCATAAAAGGGGGGGTACTGTAAAGGATCTGCCAGACACAGCTTCTGTGTCGAAGCCCGTGGTTAGTCAGTCTGCACCTGCTCCTAAGTCTGATCGAGTGACCCCTCCTTCTACCAATCAGGCTGGGAGGCTGAGGAGTGGGAGAGCCTATCACAGCCTGGCCAGACGGAGCTAGCTCCCGCCCTCTGTCTATTTATACCTTTATATATTCTCCTGTTTCCTGGCTCTGCTGCTGCTTGAACTATTTGTCCCTGCTTCATATTGACCCTGGCTTACTGACTACTCTCCTGCTCTGTGTTTGGTACCTCGTACACTCCTGGTTTGACTCGGCTCGTTCACTACTCTCCTGCTCTGCGTTTGGTACCTCGTACACTCCTGGTTTGACTCGGCTCGTTCACTACTCTTGTTGCTCACGGTGTTGCCGTGGGCAACTGCCCCATTTCCCTTAGCTTCTGTGTACCCATGTCTGTTTGTCTGTCGTGCACTTATTGAGCGTAGGGACCGTCGCCCAGTTGTACGCCGTCGCCTAGGACGGGCCGTTGCAAGCAGGGACTGAGTGGCGGGTAGATTAGGGCTCACCTGTCTGTCTCCCTTCCCCGTCATTACAGGGGCACTACCTACAGGGGGCTGTGTGGCGTGAGCTACAAGGGGGCTGTGTGGCACTACCTACATAGCACTGTGTGGCACTATCTACATGGGGCTTTGTGGCACTATCTACAGGGGGCATCTGTGAGTAGCGAGCTGATGGTCATTTTAGTAAGAGTGGCGGGCTGATGGCCAGCGTAGGCCGGCGTGTTGACATCACTGGATCGCGCCGGCCTACGCAAGGATCCTGTCATCGGTGTTGTGGAGCAGCTTAGTTCGTCGTAGGAATGGGTCCTAGGTGAGTACAATTTTTTTTGTTTGGGGGCACTGTCTACATGGGGGAGGTGGGGGGCACTGTGTACAAGAAGGGGGCTGGTTGGCACTATCTATAAGGGGGAGGTGGGGGCTGTATGGCACTGTCTACAATGGGGAGGGGGCTGTATGGCACTGTCTACAAGGGGGAGGTGGGGGCTGTATAGCACTGTCTACAAGGGGGAGGTGAGGGCACTGTCTACAAGGGGGAGGTGGGACTATATGGCACTAACTACAAGGGGGAGGTGGGGGCTGTATGGCACTGTCTACAAGGGGGAGGTGGGGGCTGTATGGCACTGTCTTAGTTATAATATACTATATTATTAAATATTATTATTATACTGTATGAAGGGCACTAAAGGGGCATTATACTGTGTGTGGGGCACTAAAGGGTCATTATACTGTGGGGGGGCATTATACTTTTTTATGGGGCATTTTTTTATGATGGGGTTTAGGCACCGAAAGATAATTTTGCACGGGGAACCATATATCCTAAGGCCGGCCCTGTCCATAGGGATTAATATGGAGGTGCTACCATTCCCCTTTGCAGCTAAAACAGCTAGCACTCTTATGGAAAAGCTTTCTACAAGATTTTAGAGAGTGCCAACCGTCCATAACACCCATGACCATGCATGTGTGTGTATTTATATATATATATATATATATATATATATATATATATGTATATATGTGTGTGTGTGTGTGTGTGTGTGTGTGTGTGTGTGTGTGTGTGTGTGTGTGTGTGTGTGTGTGTGTGTGTGTATATATATATATATATATATATATATATATTCAAATTAAAGGCCTTTTCTGACATTTTGGGTTGTGTGAAAAATAGGCGTGGAATAAAAAGTAAATGCAAATTGTAGCTCAGGATTATCAGTTACTGGAAGGGTTAGGAGCATTTACATATTACATTAATGACATCTTACTTAATAACAATGATTTCATAGGTCATTGGTGCATATTTACGATATACATAAAGGTTATTCCAAATTCCTTTGTATTAGATACGATGAATCCTTTACATACACCGTTGTGGCTGTGCGATTACACTCTAAAAAAAAGAGCTTTAAATGTATTCGATATCTTATCTTTAACTTGAATGCTTCATTAGGAAGTCACTAATCTCTTAGCTTGGTGAGACAGATAAGAGTTTTCGGCTGCTACATAGAAAGTCAAATTTCAATCAGTCTCTAGTATCTAAAGCACTTAATTCCCTGGTGTAGCCATCTAATCATTTGAGGATGTTATCAAGCAGAACCTTGCTTCTTTCCTCAGATAAACATCATGATGAGCAGCTTGACTATAGTGGTTATAAGGAGATAAGGAATTGCATTCCCTTTGCTTCACGTGCTGCATTGAATGGCCATCTGAGTGTCTGACTATGGACAAACATAATTTTTTTTTTCCTGACTGTGATGCACTCATCTGCTGCCTTGCAGAAAGTGTGCCCTATTAACTGTGGGAGCCAAGAGCTATTAAAGAAAATTGCTGTGAGATTACAGAATCTTAAAATGTACATTTAAATAAATTAATTTAAAATACTTTAGAAGAAAAAATAATAGATCAAGGAAGCCAATCTTCTCATAATGGAGTTAATGCACTTTAATGCTTTTGTACAGTATAATGGGTTATTGCCACTTGGGCATCTACATAAAGGTGTGATAACTAAATTTGGCATCAGTATAAACATTATATTCATTATATTTACAACACATGCCAATAGCAAACTTGATATCCCGGGGCAGGTTTTTCTATAACTACATATTTTCTTACTAGGTGTGTGGTTTGGATGAGAACGGAAAACTATTTACCAGATAAATGTTGGGGAAAAACTTAAAAGATAAAAAAGGAATGGACAAAATGGAAGGAACTCCCTTTTTTGTGTTTGAAAAAGGGAATTTATTGATGATGATAGGCTTTCTGAGAATTCTCCATGCTCTGTTGTCAATACGTTTCCTCTTTCTGTTTCTTATTTGGAAAGGCAAAAAATAAAGAATATCCATCACGAGACTTAAAAAGTTGTCTCCTAATGTGAGATAATAAAATTTGGAAGATAAAATTGGCAAAAATGAAAAACATTTAATAGCTTCCACTTACAAAAGGAGTTTGCGTGGCCACATTTTCTAATGGGGGTGCTCCATGCAAAGAATGATGAAATATAGGAAGGGGTATGACTATAAGGGATGCAGAGGTAGCAGTCGCACTTGGGACCTTGCGCCTGAGTGGGCCTAAGAACAGATTTGCATTGGGGCCCAGGAGCTATGGGTTTTGATTTTAGATAAAAGAGAATTTTTTAAAATCTCAGAAAGAGTTGCGTGCTACCAAATAAAGCATTGGCGTACCTACAAAGGCGGCGGACCTTGAAGCTTCTATGGGGCTGTGGGCCGGGGGGGACAAGGGCTGAATGGTCCCGCCCCTTCTTGCCCATTTAATGCCACCCTAGCCCTATGCATCATGACTTCTGCTGCCTTCTGCCTTGTTGTTTATTTCTGTGGGAGCAAGATGAGGGGGACTTATTCTGATTTTGATATAGGGCCATTTGATTTCTCTGTACGCTCCTAAATTAAAGTACAGGGTGGGCCATTTATATGGATACACCTAAATAAAATGGGAATGGTTGGTGATATTAACTTCCTGTTTGTGGCACATTAGTATATGGGAGGGGGGAAACTTTTCAAGCTGGGTGTTGACCATGGTGGCCATTTTGAAGTCGGCCATTTTGTATCCAACTTTAGTTTTTTCAATGGGAAGAGGGTCATGTGACACATCAAACTTATCGAGAATTTCACAAGAAAAACAATGGTGTGCTTGGTTTTAACGTTACTTTATTCTTTCATGAGTTATTTACAAGTTTCTGACCACTTATAAAATGTGTTCAAAGTGCTGCCCATTGTGTTGGATTGTCAATTAAACCCTCTTCTCCCACTCTTCACACACTGATAGCAACACCGCAGAAGAAATGCTAGCACAGCCTTCCAGTATCCGTAGTTTCAGTTGCTGCACATCTCGTATCTTCACAGCATAGACAATTGCCTTCAGATGACCCCAAAGATAAAAGTCTAAGGGGGTCAGATCGGGAGACCTAGGGGGCCGTTCAACTGGCCCACGACGACCAATCCACTTTCCAGGAAACTGTTCATCTAGGAATGCTCGGTTATCCAAAGCTGACGCATGTTATTGACCCCCAAATAATAATTTAAATAGGGTTATGTAAACAACTAATAGAGTATTTATATGAAAGAAGGAATATATCTCGGACTTTAAAAAGCTTAAAGGGAGTGAATGTATTTTAGTTGTGTTAACAGATTTACGTACGTAGAAGATAAATAATGTGTTTGTTCTTATTTATAATTATCCTAACTATTTATTTTTTAGACGAGACACGGAATCCACATCCTTCCTGCATTGTCAATTTAGAAAATCTGATTTTAATAATATGTCATTTCCTGATTTCCTTTTAAATAGACCTATGGGATATGGGATAATAATATTTTTGGTTATGAACAAATAATGTCCTATAATTCATCATTATTAGTGAACAGAGTTTTATCATTTGTTCCCTAAAAAGATAACCAGCTCACAGATAAAATATGATTTACCGCTAGTATTAAACATATTTATTGATAATATAGAGGATGGTATTAAGAATACTGTTTATATTCTTGCAGATGACACCAAGCTATGTAGTATAGTTCAGTCTATGAAAGATGTTCAAAAATTACAAGCCGACTTCGAGACACTGAGTGTTTGGGCATCCACTTGGCAAATAAGGTTTAATGTGGATAAATGTAAAGTTATGCATCTGGGTACTAATATTCTGCATACATCATAGGGGGAGTTATACTGGGGGAGTCACTTGTTGAGAAGGATCTGGGTGTACTTGTAGATCAAAGACTAAATAACAGCATGCAATGTCAATCAGCTGCTTCTAAGGCCAGCAAGATATTGTTGTGTATTAAAAGAGGCATGGACTCGCGGGACAGGGATATAATATTACCACTTTACAAAGTATTAGTGCGTCTAGAATATGCAGTTCAGTTCTGGGCTCCAATTCATAGAGAGGATGCCATGGAGTTTGAAAAAAATACAAAGAAGAGCAACAAAACAAATAATGTGCTTGGATTATCTCAGTTATGAGGAAAGATTAAAATAATTGCATTTGTTTAGCCTTGAAAAGAAACGACTAAGGGTGAACATGATCTCTTGTATAAGTATCTAAATGGGTCGTACAAAAAGGATGGTGAAAACCTGTTCCATGAAAAATCTCCTCAAGAAACATGCTCTCTCTCCCTCTGGAGAAAAAAAGGTTCAATCTCCTCCAGAGGCAACAAGCCTTCTTTACTGTGAGAACTGTGAATCTGTGGAATAGCCGACCGCAGGAGCTGGTCACAGCAGGAACAGAAGATTACTTCAAAAAAGGTAAATAGTTTCATAGGACAAAAACTTATTAGCGCCTATGTCAATGAATAGAATTCTTGTTTGAATGTTGATCCAGTCTGATCACCACTTGGGATCAGGAGGGACATTTTTCATTTTTAGGACAGATTGGTTAATGCCTTAGTGTCTGTTTACATCACGTTTTTATCCTTCCTTCAGAAAAGTCCCGACGTATACCTCCGACACAAGGTAGCAATGGAATGTATCACCCAAACTTCCCGGGGGACAGTGCTCTTTTAAGCGGGGGAATCCAGGATCAGCAAAGCCCCTGACGTCACTGTTCGTATATGGACAGTTCTGTCAGGGCCTTCAACTATGGAGTCCCTGGCCAGAGAATTGGTAGAGCTCTTGCAAGAGACTCTGGAACTGGTGAAGCACCCGATATCGTTGTCATATATGGACAGTAACGTCAGAGGCTTCTGTGGTCCCAGAGTGCCCCGCCAGGGAGCTACCGATGCTCTGGCCAGGGACTCCGTAGTTGGAAGCCCCTGATAGCTCTGTCCATATCTGGACAGTGAAATCAGGGGCTTCTACAGGTCCGGAATCCCTGGGCTTAGCGATTCCCGGGATTCTGGCCCTGGAGAAGCTCCCCAAGATATACGCTTAACTTAGACCTGTGATGGGTGCCATGCAGTGGCATTGGTCATACATAGGCTCCCATGTTAAAAAAAACATATACTGCGTGATAAAAAAAATTTGTGGGATCCCTCAGGATAAAAATAGCGTAGTATCCTACATTGTTCTATGACCCAAAAAAAAGGTATACCGACCTACACCAGCCCAAGGAAGGCCTAACAAGACACTCTTTTGGCCTACGTCGGGCTAATGAAGCCCTATGGCCACATTTAGAGTGTACATGTGGAGCTTTCACGACGTACACGCTAAACGAAGGATAAAAATATAACATGAAAAGGCCCTCTTTTTTTTTTTTTTACATACCTCTGGATGAATAGGGGTAAAACAAAGTTCTATAGTTTACCCATATCCCTTCCCCTTCTTCCTTCCATTGGTTGACCATGGGTAAATATCAATAGACAGAGATTCGATTAGACGAACCACAGGTTATTTTTTGGATTAAAGGCTGTGTACATCTTTGAAACAGCTTTTTTTTTTTTTTTTATAAAAATGTCTATCAGTGTGTTTTGCGCAATTTTCTAATTACTTTTTATTAAAAACTATTTAAACTTTTTGAGATACAGCTGCTTTGTATACTATATACAGAACAACTGTATCTAGCACTGAAACCTATATCTGAGCTGTTACCGATCACATCTAAGTTCATAACTTAGATGTCATCGATAACAGGTGGATACTGCGTGTCAGAGAAACACAGGACCTGCTTACAATGAAACCGTCAGTGCCGCTGACCTAACGGATTCAGGTCTCAGCGCATGATACAGCTGCTCTGTATACAGAATACCAAGCAGATGTATCTCAAAAAGTAAAAAGATATATATTTTAAAAGTATTTAGAAAGTTTAACAAAACTCACTGATAGATTTTTTTTTTTAAATAACAAGAAACTATTTCAAAGGTGTACATAGCCATTAAATAAGGCATAAAATATTATTGATAATTCAGCAATTAATACAATTCTGGATGATTTAAATAAACAAAAAAAAATGTAAAAAGCTCTATTAGTCAAGGAAAACAATATGCTCCCACTATACAAGCACCAATAAATGTAATAATACCACCATACAGTCAGGGCCGGCCTTAGGGGTGTGCAACCTGTGCGAGTGCACAGGGCACTGCACATTCCCTGCATGTGGGGGGCACCACTGGGCCCTGCCTCTACTCTGTGCTCTGCTCTTAGTTAAGGTGTAGCTAAATGTTCGACAAACTTCTGACATGTCATAGTGCCATGTCAGAAGTTTGTATTGGTGGGGGTCCGAGCACGGGCTCATAGACTTTCTAATGAGTCCGTACACCGATACATTTATTTCCGGAAAAAGCCAAACAGATACTAAGCAGCTGAGTGCTCACACGAACTCTTCAGCTGCTTCGTTCTAGAGATTGGTGAGGGTCTCCGTGATTGGACCCCCACCATTACAAACTTATGACATGTCACTATGACATGTCACAAGTTTTTCGAACGTTTAGCTACACTTTAAACACACAAAGTAAACAAGAGCAGAGAAGAGGAGGAAGCTCCGTCCACAGCATATCCTGCAAGAAGCCTGTGCTGCCCGTATATACTATGCTGCCGCTTATACACTATGCGGCCCCTATATACTATGCTGTTCCTTATATTCTATGCTGCCCCTTATATACAATACCGCCCCTATATATTAAGATTTCCCTTATATACTATGCTGCCCCTATATATTATACTGCCCCCTATATACTATGCTGCCCCTTAAGGGAAACACCACATTATCATATATGGTAATCTGTAAATCTTTAACCAATTCATGGCAATTAATTTATGGAAATAATATTTTCAAAGTGTATCTCCAGTTTAGAGGTGCAATGCAGCACGAGATACATATATATATATATACACATGCCCGTGTGTGTGTGCCTGTGTGGGTATAGTTATCACTGTGTGTTATCTGTGGTGTTACATTGGACTGCAGGTAACATCTACTACGTTATCTGTACTAAGAGAGCTACCACTGTGTTATCTGTGGTGTTACATAGGACTGCAGGTAACATCCACTGCATTATCTGTACTCAGAGAGTTATCATTGTGTGTTGTCTGTGGTGTTATATAGAACAGCATATAACATCCATTACATTATCTGTACTCAAGAGAGTTATCACTGTCTGTTATCTGTGGTGTTACATAGGAATGCAGGTAACGCTACTTCATTATCTGCACCCAGAGAGTTATCACTGTCTTTTCTGTGATGTTACATAGGACTGCAGGTAACATCTACTACATTATCAGCTCTATGTATTTAAGTGCCTGTGTGTGTGTGTGTGTGTGTGTGTGTGTGTGTGTGTGTGTATATATATATATATATATATATATATATATTCATATATGCGTCTGTATGTCTATATATTTACCTTTATGTATGTATGTATATATACCAGAATATGCATGTGCTGTATATATGTTCCAATATGTGCGTGTCCGAATCCCCTGACATCACTGTCCATATATGGACAGTGTGTGGAATCCACTGACATCACTGTCCATATATGGACAGTGTTGTCAGGGTCTTCCCCAGAGCTGGAGTATAGTATAAGCTCTGCTCTAGGACTCCGTGGAATCCCCTGCCATCACTGTCCATATATTGATAGTGTTGTCAGGGTATTCCCCAGAGCTGGTGTATAGTATAGGCTCTGCTCCAGGACTCTGTGGAATCCCCTGCCATCACTGTCCATATATGGACAGTGCGTTGAATCCCCTGACATCACTGTCCATCAAATTGTTATGTAAATCGGTTCCAGCAAGTAGTCCAGATCCAAAGACTGAATCAATATCCAAAAAATAAATCCTGCAGCACTCCAATATGCGCATTTGTATGTGTGTGTGTGTGTGCGTGTGTGTGTGTGTGTGTGTGTGTGTGTGTGTGCAGGGGCGTAGCTAGGGGGGGCAGGCGGGGCATGTGCCCCGGGTGCAACCCGGTGGTAGGGAAGGGGGGGGCGCCGAAGAGCAGCTGATCGCTGCTGATAGGCGCCCCGTATGTCGGACACCTGCAGCCGCTTAGGAAGAGCCAGGAAATTACGGTGTTCTAACTGGGGTCTGTGACGGCCAGGGAGTGGACCAGTCCAGTCACCTGACCTCACGTCAGTGACATGAGGTCAGATGACTGAGGTCAGAGGACAGGTCCACTCCCGTGCTGCAGCCTTCCAGTTCTGCCTCTACTCTGTGCTCTGCTGTTACACACTCCGTGAAGCAGAGAGGAAGCTCCGCCCACAGCCCGTCCTGACCTGTGATGCTGTCAGCAAGGAGACATGGTGAGTGTCTGTGTGTGTATGTGTGTGTCTAGTGTGTGTCTCTGTGTTTGTATGTGTATATGTTACAGTGTGTGTGTGTGTGTGTGTGTGTGTGTGTGTGTGTGTGTGTGTCTGTCTGTCTCTGTCTGCCAGTGTCTCTGCATGTGTTTGTCTCTTACATCTACTACATTATCTGTACTCAGAGTTATCACTGTGTTATCTGTGGTGTTACATAGGACTGCAGGTAATATCTACTACATTATCTGTACTGTGTAGCAGAGCTGAGATTGTAATTTAGCACAATGTGTTATCTGTGGTGTTACATAGGACTGCAGGGGACACAACTACATTATCAGTACTCAGAGAGTTATCACTATGTGTTATCTGTGGTGTTACATAGGACTGCAGGCAACAGCTACTACATTATCTGTAATCAGCGTTATCACTGTGTTATCTGTGGTGTTATATAGGACTACAGGCAACAGCTACTACATTATCAGTACTCAGAGAGTTATCACTATGTGTTATCTGTGGTGTTACATAGGACTGCAGGCAACAGCTACTACATTATCTGTAATCAGCGTTATCACTGTGTTATCTGTGGTGTTACATAGGACTGCAGGCAACAGCTACTACATTATCTGTACTCAGAGCGTTATCACTGTGTTATTTGTGGTGTTACATAGGACTGCAGGCAACAGCTTCTACATTATCTGTACACAGAGTTATCACTTTGTTATCTGTGGTGTTACATAGGACTGCAGGCAACAACTACTACATTATCTGTGCTGTGTAAATATGTGTCTGTGTGGGTATATATGGGTCTGTTTGTGAATGTGTCTTTGTGCTTGTACATTTGTGCCTTTTATGTATTTGTATATGTTCCTGTCTGTGTATTTATCTGCTGGTGTGTGTGCGTATATGTGTTTGTACGTCTATATATTTACCTGTACGTATGTATTCCAGAATGTGTGTATGTATATTTGCCTGTATGTCTAAATATCTGTCTTTATGTATGTACAGTATATATGTTCCAGCGTGTCCATATATGTGGTTAATTCTTGGTTTGTGTAGGGGGCGGAAATAGAGAGTCCCGCACAGAACGCCATCCAAGCTAAGGCCGGCCCTGGCTGTCACCGACACTAGTCAGAAGAAACTCTGCCGCTGCCTGCGCCGCATGACCTCCTCCGGTAAGTCACACCAGGCAGAGCGGAGAGTGGTAGCGGTAGGCTACCGCTCACCGGTCTGTTCACAGTGTGGCACTATTTATAAGGGGGGGGGGAGTGTGGCGCTATTTACAAAGGGGCAGCCGGCTGTGTGTGGCTCTATCTACAAGGGGGGGAGTGTGCCGCTATCTACTAGGGGGAGGCGGGCTGTGTGTGGCACTATCTACAAGGGGGGCTGTGTGGCGCTATCTACAGGGGCTGTGTGTGGCCTCTAATTTATTTTCTTTTAATTTATTTTCATGTTAATTACATTATAGAACTATATCGCTTATAAAATGTAGAAATGCTTTTAACAGGTTCCCGACCGCTGGCCGTATTTATACGGCCAGCGATCAGGGTCTCTGAAGTCCGCCGTATAGACTATTTACGGCGGCACTTCAGAGACTCTGCACGCGCGATCGCGTGCACACAGCTCTATGCCCTGGCTGTTGCTAACAGCCATGGGCACTGGGCAGAATGTCAGGGGCCAATCTTTTGGCCCCTGAACATGTGATCGCTGTGACAACCAATCACAGCGATCACATGCATTTCTGCATAGAACACAGTGTGAACGCGATCGCATGCACACAGCCCTGTGCCCACGCTGTTACCAACAGCTCTGGGCACTGGGCAGAGTATCAGGGACCAATCTGATGGTCCCTGAACATGTGGTCGCTGTGAAAACCTATCACAGCGACCACATTTGTTTTATTTTGTCTTTTCTGGCAGTAAATCTCCTGCCTCTTTTCTTCTCCTCAAACATTGTTTCAGTTTGTGGAGAAGAAGAGACTCGAGAGAATTGCTGCCAGAAGATTACAGTTAAAAAAAATACAGTTACACTATAAAACATTCTCTGTATAGATAGATTTCTATCTATCTATACAATCTATCTATCCATCTATCTTTTTTTCTATCTATCTACCTTTCTTTCTTTTATTCTATTAGAATAGGCAGGTAGGGAGTATATAATTATATATATATCCACATATATATAATATATATAGCAATAGCGGTTTATTTTTTTGTTAGCGGTAGTGTAGATATATATAGCAGTTAGTTTGTGTGTTTTATAAAAAAAACCAAAAAAAAACCAATTTGTTTAGTTAGTGTTAGTTACGTTATGGCGAGGAAGTTGTTTAGCGCCGAGGAGGCATACGCCATGCTGTGGTCTGAGTCGGAGACCGCATCAGAGATGGTGTCCGAGATGGAACCTGTTTTAGGTAGTGACGATGACAGCGTCACTTCAGGCTCATCTTCAGGGGACGTTGTCCCTGATGCAGTTGAAACTGCAGAACATGAAAGCGCAGGGCCAAGTAGCACTGTAGCACGGGACAGCCTGGTCCCTTCAGTCCAGGCTCTTGTATGGGCACCTGCCCCATCTTTTGGGCCTAGAATCCACGGATTTACTGCCACTCCTGGCATAACCGTGGACAATACAAATTTTGTCCAAATGGATTACTTCCATTTATTTATAACGGACGACATCCTAAATCAGATTGTCCACGAAACAAATTTATATGCCACGCAATATATAAGGCAGAAACCTTCATCCACCCATGGCAGAGATTGGACGCCCACCAATTTGCAGGAATTAAAAAAAATTTTGGGGCTCACCCTAAATATGGGTATTGTCAAAAAGCCCTCCATTAGGTCTTACTGGTCAACAAGACCCGCCCAAGCCACCCCAGTATATTCTGCAGTAATGCCCAGGTCTCGTTATGAGACAATAATGAGGTTCCTCCACTTCAATGACAACGCACAGGCCCCCCCAAGTACCGATGCAAACCGGGATCGCTTGTTCAAAATAAGACCGCTAATAAATTCCCTGAATAATTTATTTCTGCAACTCTACACCCCTGAGCAGAATGTAAGCGTGGACGAATCCCTCCTCAACTTTCATGGCAGACTTAGCTTTCGCCAATATCTACCTTCAAAAAGGGCAAGATATGGCGTTAAGCTCTACAAATTGTGTGAAAGCGGGTCAGGATATACCACCGCCTTCAGGATTTATGAAGGGCGGGACCGCACAATAAATGTTCCTGGATGCCCCCCTGATCTTTCCACCAGCAGTAAGATCGTGTGGGAGATAATGCAGCCTCTGCTTCACAAGGGGTACCACCTGTACTGTGATAATTTTTATTCGAGTGTGCCCCTGTTTAGGCATTTGCATGCTGCAAGGACTGGGGCATGTGGTACCATGCGCAAAAACAGAATTGGTTTTCCACAGCAATTAGTGGGGAAGCGCATGGTAAAGGGGGACTCCTGTGCTTATGCATCTGAAGAATTGCTGGCGGTCAAGTTCAGGGATCGCAAAGATGTGTATGTGCTAAGCACGATTCATACCGCAGGAACAGTGGCAGTGAGGGAAAGAGGGGCAACATCGGACAAGCACAAACCAGTGAGCGTGTCCGAATATAACAAGTAAAAGTGGCCATTTATTTGTTACAGGTGGCCATCCACAACTCATTTGTGCTCTACAAAAAAAACAGAGGCAGAGACACATACCTGGATTTCCAGGAAAAAATTATTGAAGGCCTCATTTTTGATGTTTTGACACCCGAGAATGCCCCCAGTCTGAGGATGTCACGCGACTGACTGAAAGACACTTCATAAGTCGGATTCCCCCAACAGCAACCAGAAGCAACCCCCAGAAAAAGTGCCGCGTCTGCAGAAAAGACGGGCACCGCAAAGATTCCCAATATTTCTGTCCCTCATGTCCCTCGCAACCAGGCCTGTGCATTGAGCCATGTTTTAAAAAATACCACACTGTTCTGATTTTAGTTAATTCGTTGAAAATATTTTTGCCCTACATTACGTTTTTATTTTTCCCCTGATTTTACTCCAAGGGTGAGGGAGGGAATGGGTGGGGGGTGGATGTCATGTTTGCATATTCTCTAAAGTTCATCTGCTGGAAAGATTCCATTTGCATAAACCTGCAATTTCTTATTTTAGAAAACCCAAAAAAATAAATTCCCATTATACCCCTAGATGAATATTTTGGGATTTCTGCTTCAAGAGCAGATATTTTGAAAGTGTTATAGAAACTCTGTTGAGTTTTGTAAAACCAGCTTTGAAAAAAAGCGATTTGTGAAATAAGCTTCTTCTATGGTCCGCCCTCCTACTTCTCTATGTGATAAATAAGGCACACATATTTGGTATCCCCATGCACGGGAGAAGTGGCAGAATGTGAAATGGGATGAATTTTGTCCGTGGTCTATACTGTGTGTGAAAAATGCTGGTATAAACTGACGCATTTGCTAAAAAATTGCTAATTTTATTTTGATCCATCTTATTCAAGAAACTTTCAGAAGAAAACTGGACTGTCTAAAAATATGATAAACCCCTTGAAGAAAACCTTGTGGGGTCTACTTGTGTGACTGAAGTCATTTATGGGGTGTTTCCAATGTTTCAGCAGCATTACGCCCCCAAGAATACAGTACGCTGCTATAAAATCAAATGCAGAATTCCTGGACCAAAAAGCCTCCTTTTATGCCAAGCCCTGGCACATGCCCGCACAGTGAATAAGGCACACATATTTGGTATCCCCATGCACGGGAGAAGTGGAAGAATGTGAAAGGAGATGAATTTTGTCCGTGGTCTATACCGTGTGTGAAAAATGCTATCATAAACTGACGCATTTGCTAAAAAAGCGCTGATTTTATTTTGTTCCATCTTCAAGAAACTTTCAGAAGAAAACTGGACTTGCTAAAAATATGATAAACCCCTTGAAGGAAACCTTGTGGGGTCTACTTGTGTGAATGAAGTCATTTATGGGGTGTTTCTAATGTTTCAGCAGCATTACGCCCCCCAGAAAACAGTATGCGGCTATAAAATCAAATGCTAAATTCCTGGACCGAAAAGGCCAAAAAGCCTCCTTTTATGCCAAGCCCTGGCACATGCCCGCACAGTGAATAAGGCACACATATTTGGTATCCCCATGCACGGGAGAAGTGGAAGAATGTGAAAGGAGATTAATTTTAGCCGTGGTCTATACTGTGTGTGAAAAATGCTGGTATAAACTGACGCATTTGCTAAAAAATTGCTAATTTTATTTTAATCCATCTTATTCAAGAAACTTTCAGAAGAAAACTGGACTGTCTAAAAATATGATAAACCCCTTGAAGAAAACCTTGTGGGGTCTACTTGTGTGAATGAAGTCATTTATGGGGTGTTTCCAATGTTTCAGCAGCATTACGCCCCCAAGAATACAGTATGCGGCTATAAAATCAAATGCAAAATTCCTGGACCAAAAAGCCTCCTTTTATGCCAAGCCCTGGCACATGCCCGCACAGTGAATAAGGCACACATATTTGGTATCCCCATGCACGGGAGAAGTGGAAGAATGTGAAAGGAGATGAATTTTGTCCGTGGTCTATACCGTGTGCACAAGTCCTGACTACTTGCATCTTGGAACTGCGTCTCCCTTTCGATTTTAACTATTTTCTCAAATAAACATGGGACTCTCATTTCCCTTTTAATCACCAACATCAGCGCTGGATCATTTTCTTCTCTATATTGCAGTTGAAAAAATACTTTGTCCTTTATTGCATTACAGTTTTCAGATGAAGTCAAGGCGACGTTTTGGCCATATGTGGGCTTAAAAGAGGCCATTGCATGGCCGAAAAGTATCCTTGATTGTATCGGCGAACTGTAATGCAATAAAGGACAAAGTGTTATTTCAACTGGTGCATTGGCAAATATTCTGTTGGATTTACACATCCAATAACATTTACTGTATGTGGCTAAGTGGAACACAGGTTTATTCTCTCTGCTGTGTCCAGGTAACCATGGCGACCTTCTCTCACTTCTCTCTCACCTCTGACCTCTTGTCGGAGGGGCTTCCCTTCTCTCATATCCAGGATAATGACCTCAACATCCTGTGCAGTCATAGTACAGTAGCCATATTTCATGTGCTTGTGGGTCAATAGACTATTATATATATAAATCTACATATGTCATATGTTATATTACACTTGTATTGGCCATGAAAAAACAATTCTAGAGCACCTTTTTTTTAGGACTCTTCATTGTGCCATTCCTCTGTTACTCCTCCTGGACATGCATGAATAAATTGACAACTATGTGCTGTGATTCCCCTTGCCAAAAGTTTTCATCCCTTCACACTCAGATGCTGTTCAATCATCACTGTGTAGACTGTGTAAATATACATACTGATGACAATGGGAATGGCAAATTTAAATTGTCTTTTAGGCCAGGGCTACACAGAGACGTTTTGTAGCACTACTGATTGATTTTAACTATCAAGTGACATCTGCAGCCCACAAGGTTGCACCTAACTTAATGTATTTCTATGTAGTGCAGCAATAGCTTTACACTTAAAATTAATTAGTTGCGTTATAAAAAGTCTCCATGTAGGCCTTATTTATCTATTCCCAGGAAGAATAACAGGGGAACACAGAGTTCTAAGTAAAGATGCTCAATAATTGTTATCTCATGG
Source organism: Rhinoderma darwinii (assembly GCF_050947455.1). Taxonomy (NCBI): domain Eukaryota; kingdom Metazoa; phylum Chordata; class Amphibia; order Anura; family Rhinodermatidae; genus Rhinoderma; species Rhinoderma darwinii. The sequence goes on along the minus strand of NC_134691.1, from coordinate 191,489,815 downwards.
GGAATACAATGACTTACTATAACAGACATGTCAAGAGAGACAAGAGATCCTTTCAAAATCCAGTGATTCACAAGGCACATTTTCTCTGATTGTAGACGTTCTCTGTTTTTTTCTTTTCCATCTGTCCCAGACAATTATGATGACTTCTCCTGCTGACTGCAGTTTTCTGCCTGTACATCCTGGGCTTCTTGGTTCTGCAGCCATCCCTAGTCTCTATAGCAGGGTTCTTAAACACACGGCCCGCGGGCCACATGTGGCCTCTGAGGCTGTCATCTGCAGCCCGCGGGGCAACATAGCTCCCTAAGGAGAGGAGAGAGTAGGCCAAAGGAGGACTGCACCGGCGCTTCTTTATGACGTCCCAGAGCAGAGCTTATACTAGTGCTCCTCTGCGGGACTCCTGCTGTGAGGAAACCCTTGACATCACTGCCCATATATGGACTGTGATATAAGGAGCAGAGCTGGAGTCCCAGGCAGAGTGCTAGAAGCAACTATGCTCCGGGACACCGGCTGGGGAAGCCCCTGACATCACTGTCCATACATATATGGACAGTGATGTCAAGAGCAGAGCTGGAGTCCAAGGCAGAGAGCTAGTAGCACTCTGCCCGAAACTCGGGCTTGCCCCTGACATCACTGTCCATATATGGACAGTGATGTCAGGAACGGAGCTGGAGTCTCAGTCAGAGTGCTAGAAGCGGCACTGCTCCAGGACTCCTGCTCTGAGGAAGCATCTGACATCACTGTCCATATATGGACAGTGATGTCAGGAGCAGAGATGGAGTCCCAAGCTGAGCGCTTGTAGCGCCCTTCTCCAAGTCTCCCACACTGGGCTTGCCCCTGACATCACTGTCCATATATGTACAGTGAAAGCAGGAGCAGAGTTGGAGTCCCAGGCAGAGCTCTAGTAGCGCTCTGCTCGGGACTCCGCCTGGGACTCCGGGATTGGGCTTTCCCCTGACATCACTGTCTATATATGGATAATGATGTCAGGGGCTTCCCCAGAGTTCTGGAGCGGAGCCCATACAATTGCTCTGCTCTGGGACTCCGACGATGCGCCTGACATTACATTGCAGACAAAAAATTGACAGAGGCAGCACTTCCAAAAAGAGCAAGAGCTATTTATTCACCCATGCGACGTTTCAGTCCAACTGGACTTTTTTCAAGCATAAAAACACACATCAAGTCATAAGTATATAAAGGCTTGCAAAGCCAAATTGAAATTAAACAGTTATTAAGACAAAATCCAATATAAAATAGATGATACAAAAGCAAAATACAATATTAAAAGATAAATATGAATGCCAGTGTACATGTGAATATACAAAGTGATAAATAAGGGACTGGTACAGAAAAAAGACAGTCCTAGGTACATTAAAGTGTTAATGACATAATGACTCACCCAGATGTATATAATAAAAACATTCAAAGTTGTCAATAGCAGAAAACCGAAACCAGGGCTCGTTCCTCTAGGTCTCAGCTGTCCAGTATGTGTACAAATGTATTTCACACCTGTGTAATGAGACTATCATTCCTATTTACAATGCATAGCGAAATCCCGCGAGATCGCGGGTGGCTATTCCCGCGCATGCGCATTCGATAGCACGGCAGCCATCTTGGCCAGAATTTGCTATCTTAATTTCGCGCATGCGCAGTATGAATTCCAGTACGCGGCGGCCATTTTACAACCTGGAAAAACATATCACGTCCAGGAACGAAACTAGAATGGAACAACAGGTCAGAAAATGTTTCAAACAGAGGATTTTATCAGCAATAAACATTTAGTATGGGATTAATAATATGGCCATATATTGTTAGTTATGTATATTTATTAGGTATACATCCGGATAAATAGTCCGAAAATGTTAGAATAGGGGAGTTAATCAGCAGCAACACACATTGTAAAAAAGTGCTTATACTGTATTATGTTATTATATATATGCAATAAATATGTATCCATCTAAATGTATAAGTATTAGAGGCATAACGCCTCAAAATATAAAATGAACAATGTAATAATGTCACAATGTGTGTACACATGTAGATACTCCCCTGAATATACTATAAGCCCACTACCATAGTATCTATCCCTGGAAGGATGTCAAAAAGTCATATTATACTGCCCCCATTGTTGAAACAAAAAAACGGACCAAGTTGACCAGATGTAAATGGCCGCATATAGATGATGAAAACAGTTCTATAAGGACTCCAAAACCCAGAGGAAAGAATCCAGCCCAATGTCGGAATCTGAAAAAATGACAAAAATTTAGAGAATTTATGGATATATTAATAAAAACAAAATTTATTATTTTATATTGCAATGACAATGTCGTCATATTGAATGTGTTCACAGATACATATATAGTAGTAGACGACAGTGAAAGACCATGCATGGCACAACAGAGAGAAAACACAATCACTGTACCCATTTAGTTGAGAACCACCCGAACTTTAAAATCAACATTCAACCCCCTTGGATGTAAACAATCTAATCTATGAATCCACTCCAGTTCTTTACGTTTTAATTTGGCAATTCTATCGCCGCCCCTCCTATGTAGGGGCACATGGTCAACGATCCAAAATCTCAGATCGCTGACCCTGTGTCCCGCTGAAGAAAAGTGTGCTGGGACTGGAAGATCCAGTTTGTTGGTTTTAATAGTGGATCTATGCTTATTAATACGTAAGCGGCATTCCTGTGTGGTTTCACCCACGTATAGCAACTTACATGGACACTGTAGTACATATACAACGAATGTTGATGCACAAGTTAAAAATTGTTTAATATGGAATATTCGTTGTATATGTACTACAGTGTCCATGTAAGTTGCTATACGTGGGTGAATCAGTAATTACATAGAAAGCCATTCATCTGATTGACCGCCATGTACTCAGGGCCTGCTTTAAACAGTGTGGCCCTGGGCAAAATTAAAAGTGGGGCCCCAAATGGAGAAATATCGTAACAACAACACAATAACATACTATAGTCACACTCTCGATACAAATACCATTGTTACAAATAATCCCATTATGCAAGGCCCAAATAATACCACCATACCATTACCATTTTACTATTACCACTCAATAATGACTTAAAAATACCACCATACTGTTACTGAATATAAATTACTATACAAAGATTAATATTACCATCATACAGTGACCAAATAGTGGTAGATACCAGTTCTACAAAGGTAATATGTAGACAATATAAGTAATTAGAGTACAGTTACATCTAGTGACTCACATGTGACGTCTTCTCCGATAGTAGTCGGTCATTTTTGCAGTCTTTTCAATCTGGCCCAGACCACCATTAATCCCTTCAGGACACAGCCTGTTTTGACCTTGTGGACACAGCTGATTTTTTTCAAATCTGGCATGTGTCACTTTATGTGGTAATAACTTTGGAATGCTTTTACCTATCAAAGCGATTCTGAGATTGTTTTCTCGTGACATATTGTCATTTATAATAGTGGAAAAATGTGGTAGATAAATTCAGTATTTATTTGTGAAAAACACCAAACTTTTGAGAAAATTTGCAAAAATTAGCACCTTTGAAAATTTCAATGTATCTGCTTATGAAACAGACAGTAATACCACACAAAATAGTTACTAATTAACATTTCCCATATGTCAACTTTATGTTTGCATCGTTTTTTGACCTTGCTTTAATTTTTCTAGAAAGTTACAAGGCTTAGAATTTAGCAGAAATTTCTCATATTTTCAAGAAAATTTACAAAACCTATTTTTTTTTTATGGACCAGTTGAGTTCTAAGGTGGCTTTGAGAGTCATATATTAGAAAGCCACATAAATCACCCCATTTTAAAAACTGCACCCTAAAAGTATTCAAAACAGCATTCAGAAAGTTTCTTAACTTTTTAGGTGTTTCACAGGAATTAAAGGAAAGTAGAGGTGAAATTTACAAATTTCATTTTTTTACCGAATTTCATATGTAATACTTTTTTTTTTGCACCACAGAAGGTTTTACCTAAAAATGCAAGTCAATATTTATTGCCCAGATTCTTCCGTTTTTAGAAATATCCCACATTTGGCCCTAGTGTGTTAATAGACTGAAACACAGGCCTTAGAAGCAAAGGAACACCTAGTAGATTTTGGGGCCTCCTTTTTTTTAGAATATATTTTAGGCACGATGACAGTGTAAAAGCCCAAAAAGTGACCCCATTTGGAAAACTACACCCCTCAAGAAATTTTTCCTAGGGGTATACTCAGCATTTATACCCCACAGGTTTTTAGCTAAATTTATTAGAATTCGTCTGTGAAAATTAAAATCTTTTTTTCTGAAAAAACATAGACATTTTTAATTTTTACAAGGAATAAAGGAGAAAAAGACCCACGACATTTGTAAAGCAATTTTTCCCGATTATGGTAATACACCATATATGCTCATAAAGGATCGCTATTTGGCTTTTGGTGCTCAAATTTAGCTGAAATGGTTACCGGGTGTCATGTCTCATTTGCAAAGCCCCTGAGGGACCAAAACAGTGGAAACAGCCCAAAAGTACCCCATTTGGGAAACTACACCCCTAAGGAATCTATTCTGGTATTTTGGGTATAGTGAGCATTTAGACCCCACAGGTCTTTTGCAAAATTTATTAGAACTAGGCCGTGAAAATGAAAAAATAAATAAGATACTTCCACAGTAATAACACCCACCTTTGTGCCTATATAAAGTAGTAATGCTCCCTTTGTGCCACCTAGAAAGTAATAATTTATTTATTTATTATTTATTTCAGTTACTTATATAGCGCCAACATATTACGCAGCGCTGTACAGAGGCCCTCTTTTTTACTGTCCCCATGGGGTTCACAATCTAAATTCCCTATTGGTATGTTTTTGGGGTGTGGGAGGAAACCAGAGTACCCAGGTGAAACCCACGTAAACACAGGGAGAACATGCAAACTCCATGCAAGATGTTGTCCTTGGTTGGATTTGAACGCAGGACCCCAGCGCTGCAAGGCAATAGTGGGGATCCATATCTCGGTTGGAGTGACTGCCCATATATTCAGCTGTCCCCACAGCCAGAATATCACTGCTGTACATCAGTAAGGTTTTGTTCTGCTTCTTTTATCCCTTCCCTTTTATTTTCATAAACTGTGTGAATGCATTGTAACTGTATGTATATTTTTCATCTTTTAATCTGACAACTATTTTTTGTAATGCACTGCACTATTGTGTATTAAATTTGAAATATTAATGTCTTTTCCTTGTAGTCTTACAGAACTTAATCTTCTGAAGGTGAAGAACGTTACCTGTATTTTATGTTCAATTTTGATAATCTGTTATTGTAACTGGTGTAGGGGAACATAGAGACATAGGCCCCTATTGCCAAGATAAGTATAGGTGGTGGTAGCATACTGTGGTATAAATTATTGGGGTGTTGGAAACCTATGCGAGTAATTTAGCATAATCCTGTCATCTAGAGTAGGTGGGCGTGGATTTATGTGGTAAATTAATAAGCTCAGTAGTGTAATTCACCCCTGTGACGTGACCTGAGATCGGCGATCGGCACAGATTGGTGGCATAGCGGTGGGATAGTGTTATTGTCATTTACACTGTTAAAGACGTTAAGTGTTTTGTTTAAGAAATTAACCTTTACACTTAAGGGCTGGAGTATCCTTGAAAATAATACAACAGTCCACAAGGAAGAACTAGTGCATACTATTTGTCAGTTAACATACATACGTGCAAAACAGTTTCCCTTTCCCTTCTTGTTTTTGTTTTCTTTCATTTATTTTCAAAAACCGCTGATAGAATGGCAGAGTTGTATAGAAATAAGAGGAAAGATGAACTGCTGGTCCTCTGTGAGGAGAGAAGGCTGGATGGAACGAACAAGACTAAAGTGGATCTGATCAAAGCATTGGTGGTGGATGATATGCAGCTCCACCATTCCGTGGGACCAGAGCAAGAACCTTTAGCCTCAGAGGAACAGACAGAAGACTCTAGTCAGGAACTGGCTGGGCATGGCAGTACCAGCAGTACCAGATCTCAAAACGGTATGGAGTCTTCTCTTTCTCTAATCCTCCAGATGGGCACCTGTGATCCTGATATGCGGATGCAACTGGTGATGCAAGAGCGCCAAGCAGAGCGAGAAGCTGCACAATGCCAAGTTGAGTGAGAGTTTGCAAAACTGATTAATATGGATGACGGTCCAACTTTTGTATTTTCATACATTTCTTAATGAGATAGACACTGACATTAAATTTACTTTGGTGTTCTCAAATGAGTCCATTCAATTTTTGGATACCAAGGTAACTATTTCTAGCACTAGTTTACATTCTGAACTCATTATTAAGCCTACTGATCGCAATACTTTGATCCATTATAATAGTTGTCATCCAAGAAAAATTATAGACTCCTTACCGTTTAGTCAGATGTTGCGTATTAGAAGGATTGTTGATGAGGAAGAAAAAGTTGATCCCACATTGAAGACCATGATTGACAATTTTGAGATTGAGATTGAGATTTTAAGAGACTACCTGGGGGTATTTCTTGTAGTGTACCTTGATGACATACTTGTGTTTTCCAAGGACTAGTCCTCCCACATTGAACATGTCAGGAAGGTGCTCCAGGCCCTTCGGGAAAACAAACTGTTTGCTAAAACTGAAAAATGTGTGTTTGGGGTGCAGGAGATACAATTTTTGGGTCAAATCCTCACTCCTCATGAATTCCGCATGGACCATGCCAAGGTTCAGGCTGTGGCTGAATGGGTCCAACCTGCCTCCCTGAAGGTGTTACAGTGCTTCCTGGGGTTTGCTAATTATTACAGGAGATTTATTGCTAACTTCTCGGTCATCGCTAAGCCTCTTACGGATCTTACTCGCAAAGGTGCTGACCTCCTCCACTGGCCTCCAGAGGCGGTCCAGGCTTTTGAGGTCCTTAAGAAGTGCTTTATCTCGGCCCCCGTGCTGATTCAGCCTAACCAAATGGAGCCATTCATCGTGGAGGTTGACGCCTCCGAGGTGGGAGTGGGTGCTGTCTTGTCCCAGGGTACCAGGTCCCTCACCCATCTCCATCCCTGTGCCTACTTCTCCAGGAAGTTCTCGCCCACTGAGAGTAACTATGATATTGGCAACCGCGAACTCTTAGCCATTAAATGGGCATTTGAAGAGTGGCGCCACTTCCTGGAGGGGGCTAGGCACCAGGTAACGTTCCTTACCGACCACAAGAATCTGGTTTTCTTAGAATCTACCTGGAGGCTAAACCCGAGACAAGCTCGATGGGCGTTATTTTTTACTGGATTCAACTTTTTGGTCACCTATAGGGCTGGGTCTAAAAATATTAAGGCTGATGCACTGTCGCGTAGCTTCATGGCCAGTCCTCCTTCGGAGGAAGATCCTGCATGTGTTTTGCCTCCAGGTATAATCATTTCCTCTGTTGATTCTGACTTAGTCTCCGAAATTGCGGCTGATCAAGGTTCAGCTCCCGGGAACCTTCCTGAGTAGAGATGAGCGAACCGGGACAACCGAACCCGGTTTCGGTCCGAACATCGGGAAAAGTTCGGTTCACAGCGAATCCGAACTTCACCGGGTTCGGCCGAACACGTTTTGACCGAACCAGGCGGATATAGTCACTGTCCAGGGTGCTGAAAGAGTTAAACGATCGGCAGTAACTGTTTCAGCACCCTGGACAGTGACTTCCGATCACAATATACATCAACGTGTAAAAAAAATAGAAGTTCCTACTTACCGATAACTCCCTGATTCTTCCTCCAGTCCGACCTCCCGGGATGACGATTCAGTCCAAGTGACCACTGCAGCCAATCACAGGCCAATCCCAGGCTGCAGCGGTCACATGGACTGCCGCGTCATCCCGGGAGCTCAGACTAGATGTCGAGAGGGACGCCTTACCAAGGCAACGGTGACACGTCCCTCTCTTGACATCCAGCCCGATTGTGATTGGCTGCAGAAACAGATGACCTTCTTGTGAGATATTGAGGTTAACCACCTGACAATGAAACCGCTGCAATGTCCCTCCAATTCCTTACAATAAGTTAATAAAAGGATAATGAGAAAAGGCAATAACAGAAGTAATAGTAAAACAGAAAATTGAAGGATAAAACCGTAATTACTTCTCGTGGTGCAACCATGAAAACACCTTATTGTTAACAGCTTTATTTTACATGTGTCTATACACAAGCTAAACATTTGTCAGTCATTGTTAAAAATGTCTTACTGCACACAGCTCCGCCATGAGCATTGAGCCTATACAGAGGCAGACATCGTCCTTGTACCTCTGTACTATGTACATTAGGCACTCCATGTACTATTACAGGTTACCTTCATAACAGGCTGCAGCCAATCACAATCGGGCTGGATGTCAAGAGAGGGACGCGTCACCGTTGCCTTGGTGTGACCGCTGCAGCCTGGGATTGGCCTGTGATTGGCTGCAGCCTGTGATTGGCCTGTGATTGGCTGCAGCGGTCACTTGGACTGAATCGTCATCCAGGAATGTCGGGCCGGATGTCGAGAGGGACGCGTCACCAAGGCAACGGCCGGGAGACCGGACTGGATGAAGCAGGAAGTTCTCGGTAAGTATGAACGTCCTTTTTTTTGCAGGTTACTCTATATTCTGATCGGAATTCACTGTCCAGGGTGCTGAAACAGTTACTGCCGATCAGTTAACTCTTTCAGCACCCTGGACAGTGACTATTTACTGACGTCGCCTAGCAACGCTGCCGTAATGACGGGTGCACACATGTAGCCACCCGTCATTACGGCAGCTCCATAGACTTCTATGGGCTGCCCGTGCCGTTATTACGGCCTGAAATAGGACATGTTCTATCTTTTTCAACGGCACGGGCACCTTCCCGTAAGAAAACGGGAGTTTTTACGGTCGTGTGCATATATGCAAATGAGCTTTGAAATGGACAACTGGGCGTTTTTTTTCCGTTATGTCCAACTGGGCGTGTATTGTGTTTTTAACTGGGCATGTTTATGTGTATGACGTTGACCAATCAGTGACCAGTCAGCGTCATACACTCCTCAACATCTGCACGCTCCTCTCCTGAAATATTCTGTGCTGCTGTGAACTCTGCTCTTACCATTACGTAGCTCTCAGTCTGTTACCTCTCCTCCACTTCTGTCCTCAATAACACCTTCACAGGATTGGCAAGTCACCACACCGCACAAGATCCGCACGCTCATCTCCTGAAATACTCTGTGCTGCCTTAAACTCTGTGGACAGGTCAGGATCCTGTTTCTTTTAAATGCTGCTGGGGAACCCGCTCTATCCACTTATATAGGGGGGGCTTCTCTTTACCTTTTCATCTCAAATGTCTCACTGACTGTTAGTTACAGACGCTACTGATTCGTGTGTCTCGGCTTTCTGCAGACGCCGTGGGAGACACAAGCTTAGACAGACTTCACTGTGTATTGATTGCATCTGGCTGATGCAAAACATATTCCTGTCAGTGAGCTTTGGCTAATTTTTAAACACTATTTGTTTTGTCTAGTTACCCCTGTATTTAATTCTAATTAATAAAAGTTATATTTTACATACACCCACTCCTTTAGCTGGCTGGAAATAAAGGCACTTTTCTCTTTTGCTTAACCGCAAATTAGCATTTTTCTGTGACAGTTCAATGCCTGCCAGCCTGCTGGGTCTCCCTTTATTTCTTTTTTGCTAGATAAAGTACTGGCGCAAATTCACACGTCTATGGATGATCTTGGGTTCCGCACGGACCATATAGAACGAAGTCTGGGAGATCACGCCAGGGCTCATAATGATTTTATTGATGCTCATGCTGAGCTTACAGATGAAGTAAAGTGGCTAAAAGATAAACTAATGGATCAGGAGGACAGATCTAGGCGAAACAATTTCAAGATTCGAGGGATTCCCGAAGAAATTTCACCCAACCGAACTACCTAACTTTCTACAAGTTATGTTCAAGGCTCTGGTTCCAATGTTTGCCCCACTGGATTTAACTTTGGACATAACACACAGGATTCCTAAATCTCAGGCCGCTCCGGAAAATGCTCCCAGAGATGTTCTATCAAGGGTGCACTTTTATCAAGCCAAAGACCGTATCCTGCAGGAATCCAGAAAATTTAGGAAACTTCCACCTCCCTATGCTCATATCTCAATATACCCGGATCTGTCTGCTTCTACCTTGATGCTCCGAAAGCAATTTCAAGCGATCACTTTGGCTCTCAGGGAGCAAAATTTGAAATATAAGTGGGGTTTCCCGGTCAAGTTATTGGTCTCCAGGAATGGCTCCACACACGTAATCCCTACACCTTCTGATGGGCTTGCTCTACTCCGCCAGTGGAACATTCCTGTCCAATCTACAGGATCTGCCCCGGCCAGCAAACCACCGAGACGTCTTCATCCGGAATGGGAATTGGTACAGGGACAATCCATCACCTGATTTTCATGCTGGTTGTATGGTCATGTAATAATGCTACTTGTTGCTAATATTTCTTTCCTTTCTTCCCCATGGAGGTCTGTACGGCGCAGAGTAGGCGCCATGTTTTCTACATTTTTGTTTTACTGTTAATATTCCATTATTTGGTAATATTGTTTTATCCAATTTACGGTTCACAAGATCCTATTTGTCTGGTAAGATTTAGTGCTAAATGCCCAGCCAGGCCTAGTATGTGTCTTACACTACCTCATGCCGTTTATTATTTCCTCTTTAAATGTAAAGGGGCTAAATAGCCCTTTAAAAAGGCGACAGATGTGGAAGGAGGCTCTGGCCCTTCGTAGTGACATTCTCTTTGCTCAGGAAACTCATTTCTCCTCCCTTCATCCTCCGAAATGTACACATTTTAAATTTCCTCACATTTTTCAGGCATCTAATTCTAGCAAATCGAAGGGTGTATTGATCGCAATAAAAGATTTGGTTGCCTTTCATGTACATGACGTCCTTTTGGACCCTCAGGGTAGATTCTTAATACTTGTCTGTGACATAAATAATATCACTTTCACATTAGTTAATATATATCTTCCTAACTCACATCAGCTTAAGGCCTTTCACAAAATACTCCGAAAAGTTCATAAAATTGCGAAGGGTATGTTGATCATAGGGGGGGATTTCAATGAAGTTATGCATCCATCAATTGACTCCTCTAATGTCCATAGACCACGCTCTAATTTACATCATACGGTACATGTGGAAGAGTTATACGATGTATGGTGCTGTCAACATGGTAACGAACGTGATTTTACGTATTTCTCTGCACCACATAAAGTATACTCTCGAATAGATATGTTTTTGGCAAGCAAAATCAGCCTCCGATGTATCTCGTCATCCACTATTGGGGACATATCGTGGTCAGACCATGCCCCTGTTTCTATAGTGGTTTTAGATCAATTACCATCGCCCCCTTTCTCCTCCTGGAGATTAACTGATGTAGTTCTAGATCACCCGCTTACTAAAGATCTGATGGATACCCACATCCAAACATATTTTGAGATTAATGCCCCTTCTTCAGACAATTGCTTTTCTCTATGGAATGCCCATAAGGCATATATGTGGGGGATGGGGATTCAGGCCGCCTCCAGATTAAAAAAACATAGGGAGAAATCCACCAATGATATTCTCACCCAACTGCACAATCTGGAATCCCTTAATAAATCTAAAGTGACTTCAGACACATCGCAAAAGATTAAAGTCCTTCGAGACCAACTTCAAGTTGTGCTTATGTCCTGTCATATGGCCCTCTTTAAAAAAAACTGCAATTGGCTTTTACCTTCATGGTAATAGACCAGGGGCACTTCTAGCCAAAATGATTAAAAAAAGAAGCGCTAAACAGAGAACAGCATTTCTCATGGACAAAAATGGTAATAAGGTTACTCATCCTCAAGAAATCAGTGAACAATTTCGAAGTTTCTACCACAATTTATATAATCTCAGAGAAGATAACGCTACTTATCAGCCATCAGTATCGGATATAAATAACTTTCTAGGCGATCTGAATTTTCCTTCCCTGTCTGAAGAAGATAGTTCTAATTTACAATCCCCTTTTACGGTACCTGAAGTTTCTCAAGCTATTAAAGGTTTAAAACAAGGGAAAGCCCCAGGCCCAGATGGGTTTACTAATCAATACTACAAAAGATATGTCACGATACTAGCTCCTAATTTGGTTAATGTGTTTAATGGAGCTGCCACTGCGGGATCTTTTCCAAAGGAGATGCTCTCTGCAACCGTAGTCACTTTACCGAAGCCTGTGAAAACACTTGATTCTCCTGCCAACTTCCGTCCAATATCTTTGTTAAATACAGATGTTAAATTATACGCTAAGATATTGGCTGGTAGGTTGGCTAATCTACTCCCTGACTTGATACATGAGGATCAAGTGGAATTCATAGCTGGAAGACAGGCGCCAGATGGTACTAGACGGCTTATAAATCTGATTCACTGGGAAAGGACCCGTCGAGTGCCTTCCGTGCTTCTCGCTTTGGATGCGGAGAAGGCATTTGATCGGGTTCACTGGGGATACTTGGAGGCAGTTCTGGCCAAATTTGGATTTGGTGGGTGGATAAAATCAGCTATTATGGCATTGTATTCCAATCCGTCAGCTAGAGTATTGACCTCTGGGTTTATGTCTACCTCCTTCCCTATCTCCAATGCCACTCAGCAGGGGTGCCCGCTCTCACCCCTGATCTTTGCAATGGTGATGGAACCTCTAGCTATGTCTATTAGACAGAACCCGTCCATTACAGGAATACGGATCGGCCAATCCCACCATAAGATAGGGTTATATGCAGACGATGTTATCCTCTCACTCTCCAATCCCTTAACATCCCTTCCTGCAGTGCAGCACACCCTAGATATGTTTGGGAGGGTGGCTTATTATAAAATGAATGCTGGAAAATTGCACCTGTTAGATGTGGGGCTCCCGGTACAAGTTGGGAATAGGATTCGTAGCTCCTTCCCTTTCCAATGGAACTCACTAAAAATTTCATATTTGGGCATACAACTCACTAATTCTACAAGCCTTCTCTTTAAACATAATTTTACCCCTCTTTTAAAAAGTATTCCTCAATTGTTATCTACCAACGGTAAGGTTTGCACATCTTGGGCGGGGAGAATAGCGATTATTAAAATGATGATCTTGCCCATCATTCTTTATGCATTCCATGCACTGATAATTCCTCTTCCCGGTCCTTTTTTGAGGAATCTCCAAAGAATACTCAATAACTTTGGATGGGCGCATAAAAAACCTAGAGTGCGGATGCACACATTATTTCGACACTGGAGACAAGGAGGTATGGGAATGCCAGATGTTCAAAAGTATTATTGGGCAGTTTCATTAGATCAACTGAAGTCTTGGTGTACATCTTTCCCCTTACAAAGGTGGTTACATATTGAACAGGCATTAGTAGATCGTCCGCTTATCTCACTGTTAGGGGTTGGTTCACACTTGCCTCCTAAAACATATAACTATGTGTCTCCAACTATCTCGGCTTCTCTGAAGGCGTGGAAATCCTACACTTCTAAGCTTCCGACACTAGCTCTTACTCAACTTCGAAAACGACCCTTACGATATTTACTTACCTCCTTACCAGGGACATCTTTGGATAATTGGATAAATTCAGGGATCTCCCATATCCACATGTTATTTAGTGACCGCACACTCTGGGCATTTTCAGATTTAGTAAAAATTTATGGTATCCCTAATAGAGACTTCTATAAATATCTATGTATCCGACATTTATTTGCGTCCTTGGATGTCAATGCCTTATTATTTCCCTCCATGGCTCTCCAGCAGTATTTTACTCCCAAGGGTAAGAATCGGGGTATTTCAGGATTTTATGGGGATTTGTGTGAGCACCTCCTTCCCAATAGACCCTCTTATTGCGATAAATGGGAAGTTGATTTTCAATCCTCCTTCTCTCTGATAGAATGGCGAAAAGGCTTTTCTTGGACCAAAAAAATTTCCAGGGGGGTTAAACATTGGGAAGCTTCTCAAAAACTGTTACTACGCTGGTATCTAACTCCCTCCAACTTCGCAAAATCTGGCCAGTCTTCTCGGGAGTTGTGCTGGAAGGGATGTGGATGTAAAGGGTCATATTTTCACATGTGGTGGCAATGTCCGGAAGTCTACTCATTTTGGAGGCAGATATTTGATATCATCTCCCAAATTTCGTCTTGTACTGTTAAGCCGGATCCAGCCCTGGCTTTATGTTTTCTTAATATACACAATATCCCACACCCTTTCCAAATGGTGTCCAGTCACATCATAATAGCGGCGCATTTGCTTTTGGCTAAGTACTGGAAATTGCCCACTCAATACTCCATTCCTGAATTGATTAATCAGGTAAATGTCTCCTTTAGTATGGAACGCATGTATGCTTTGAGATCCCACAGGCTTGCTCACATTCTCACTCTATGGGAACCATGGACCAAGTATCTCTCCACCTCCTTACAGGGAGTTCAGCTGATTTCCCTTCTTCCACCTGTAGTTTGACATTTGTAATTCAAAGTACATATTTTTAGGTTTCTAATTTAGGTTGCTAGATTCATGCTACTAATATTACAACATATTCTTCATAGTCTAGCATATTTACCTTGCAGGTAATATTTGTGGTGTTGATGTGACCATATGAATATGTCAATATAATGCTGATAATACGTTGAGTTTTAATGTGATATATAGACTGAGGCCATGATATTATAATGTTTGAAGGTTCTTGCGTGGACCTAATATTGTTAAAGTCTGATATCGTTCTTGTTTTTTGTCTTTTCCTGTAATTCTGAAAAGTTAATAAAAATGTAAACTTTAAAAATATATATATATATTACCTGCATACTGATAGTGAACACTCAACTTTTACAGCATCCTCCCCACCTATACCCCATTCTCTAAACAAACTCCTAATCCACAGTGCCCCAGATGTTAATAATGATCCCTCAGTGCTCGACACAATAAAAGAGCCCCATCAGTAACTGTGCCCCCTTTGTGCTGCCACAGTAATAATTCCCTCTGTGTGCCACCTGTAGATAGCGCCACACACAGCCCCCTGTAGATAGTGCGACATACAGCCCCTTTAGATAGCGCCACACAGCCCTCCCCCGCTTGTACATAGTGCCATACAGACCCTCCTAGTAGATAGTGACACACAGTCACTGTAAAAGGGTAATAGTGTAATAGCGGGGTTAACTAGCTAGTGTCATCCATTATTACCACCTCCTTTATATTAGGGTCACTAGGGTTATGCCTAGCTCCCCTACCTTTTTCCCTGTATTAACATTAATCTAATCGCTTTGCTACTGAGTAAGCGTATACGACTGTATTATAGAAATAAAGGTAATATTTATTAATACACACAATAAATAATACTTAGATAAAATACACCAAATACAGTAAATAATCACAGTATAGTATCAGTGTATCCCAATATACATAATAACTTAATATGTATTGAATACACTGACACTACACATGGCACAGTATAAAAAAGGTATCACAATCCTAATCTATACCACCACCCACTTACCTAAACATACATATAAATTACGTCGTAATTCTCACATGTCTCTATTTTTGTCCCACTCCCTCCTAAATATAGCAGGAGGCAGGCAGGGCAGGAGAAGTCTGTGGTGGAGCTGGGGAGCAGGTAAGTAGCTCTCGTTGGTGGAGTGGTGAGGGCAGGTCCCAGCTGCTGAGCGTATCGACGCAGGTCTATTTAAATCTTGCCTGTACGCTCATAGCAGGGAGCGAGTGGTGCTCACTGCCAGCTAACATTGGTTGGCACAGTGATATGATGTAACCGGCCAACTCATGAGCGCGAAAGCGCCCCCGTGCAAGCGCGAGAGCACCCGCCCGCGCGCAAACTTTAATATGGAGACAGGAGATCAAAGACACTATCTCCTGTCTCCAGTAGTATCTTCTGTCTCCATCGGTTTCAAGCAAAGCAGGACAATGACTAATTCTCCTGCTTTGTTGTGAGGCAGTTACTCATGACCAGGGCTGTGTCTCTAAAGCCCTGGCTCATGAGACATTACATATATATACAGCTGTGTGTTGACTGAATAAACCACATATTTTTGCTACATTGGAGTGCTGTGGGATTTCTTCTACAATATTCTAAAATCCTTAGAATAGGATTACCCACTTGCACCCGCTACCATTTAGGATTTTGTTATTGAGTGCTGCTTATCTTTGCTTGTATATATATATATATATATATATATATATATATATATATATATATATATATATATATATATACATACAGTGAAGGAAATAAGTATTTGATCCCCTGCTGATTTTGTAAGTTTGCCCACTGTCAAAGACATGAACAGTCTAGAATTTTTAGCCTAGGTTAATTTTACCAGTGAGAGATACATAGTTACATAGTTAGTATGGCTGAAAAAAGACACATGTCCATCAAGTTCAACCAAGGGACGGGAAAAGGGAAGGAAAACATTTCTACACATAGGAGCTAATACTTTTTTGTTCTAGGAAATTATCTAACCCTTTTTTAAAGCCATCTACTGTCCCTGCTGTGACCAGCTCCTGCGGTAGGCTATTCCATAGATTCACAGTTGTCACAGTAAAGAAGGCTTGTCGCCTTTGCGGGTTGAACCTTTTTTCTCCAGAGGGGGTGCCCCCTTGTTTTTTGAGGGGGTTTTACATGGAACAGAATTTCACCATATTTTTTGTATGTGCCATTAATATATTTATATAAATTAATCATGTCCCCCTTAGTCGTCTTTTTTCAAGGCTAAATAGGTTTAGGTTTAGATAGATTATATATTTAAAAAAAACAGAAAATCACATTGTCAAAATTATATATATTTATTTGCATTGTGCACAGAGAAATAAGTATTTGATCCCTTTGGCAAACAAGACTTAATACTTGGTGGCAAAACCCTTGTTGGCAAGCACAGTAGTCAGACGTTTTTTGTAGTTGATGATGAGGTTTGCACACATGTTAGATGGCATTTTGGCCCATTCCTCTTTGCAGATCATCTGTAAATCATTAAGATTTTGAGGCTGTCACTTGGCAACTCAGATCTTCAGCTCCTTCCATAAGTTTTTGACGGGATTAAGTTCTGGAGACTGGCTAGGCCACTCCATGACCTTAATGTGCTTCTTTTTGAGCCACTCCTTTGTTGCCTTGGCTGTATGTTTCGGGTCATTGTCGTGCTGGAAGACCCAGCCACGAGCCATTTTTAATGTCCTGGTGGAGGGAAGGAGGTTGTCACTCAGGATTTGTCGGTACATGGCTCCATCCATTTTCCCATTGATGCGGTGAAGTAGTCCTGTGCTCTTAGCAGAGAAACACCCCCAAAACATAATGTTTCCACCTCCATGCTTGACAGTGGGGACGGTGTTCTTTGGGTCATAGGCAGCATTTCTCTTCCTCCAAACACGGCGAGTTGAGTTATTGTCTCTCCTATGTATAGAAGATTACATAGACATTGCAACATATGATAACCCATTCTGATGTGCAAGTAAGAAATTACTTTATTTTGTATTCAGTCCCAGTTATAAGATTAGTGAAAGATTCCCCTTTAATCATATACTTGCAGTTCACACAACTAAGGCAGGGAAAACATCCCAACTTCTGTCTACCTAAAAAGGTCTGTATCATTTTCTTATTAGAGCCCACATCCGCTCTTACCAATTTATCCTTCAGATTTTTAGGGCGTTTGTAAGACATAAGAGGGGGTGCTAAAAATTCTGGAACATATCTTAGATTACTACCAAGTATCGACCAGTGTTTGTTAATTATTCTTAGCTACATCCTTACTTGTTTCGTTATACGTAGACACAAATGGTATACTCTTGTTAAGGTTCTTTTTGATTACCTGTGTGGACAAAAGTACTTCTCTGTCAGATTTTGATACTTTGTCCCTATGTTGTTGAACTAATTTCTTTGGGTACCCCCGTGAGATAAATTTTTCACCCATTTCATCCAACCTCTTAATACTTGTCTCTTCTGTGTCAACGATTCGTTGGTATCGTGACGCAGACGATTATAGTCGCGGACGAGTCTACAATTGGCAACAAGATGATCTGAAAGGATTGGGTACAGCGGCTAAAGATACTAGAAAGAAAAAGGGACATTCTGACAGCACAAGGAACCCTGGCTATATGAGATCCACTGGAGACATATCTTTTTTAGGTGGGACTCCGGGGATGACCACACCGGTGGGAGACGCACCAGAAGGGGCGGTAGGCGGCATCGTCGAAAGGGGATACCAGGCATCGAGCAATCAACCCCCAGTAACACGGGGAATGAACCTCAAGAAACGGACTTAGTGGTAAATATTTCTAGTAAAACATTGTCTGTAACACAATTGGGGGTATTAAGTAAAGGTCTCTCTTTCTGTCCGAATAAAAAAACAGATTGGTTTCAGGTTGAAGCTGACATCTATATTTTTTTTATGAGTGTTAAACTCAAAATGTGGTTTACCTATAATATATCCATTCCTAAGACCAAGCTTACTGAATTAGAGCTCAAAAATTTCGGTCTATACAATAAGAGTGCTTTTGTTCCATCTTTCACTGAGTCTGGGGTTGATGCCTTTATTAATGTTGTGAAAAGAGATATATGCAATTTGAAATCTAGATATGAGGATGAAACATTCACATATAGTAATTTGACAACGGATGAGGCTGCGGCCCTTGATGAATTGATCCATGATGACAGTATTACTATCAAACCGGCTGATAAAGGCGGGGCTACTGTCATCATGGATACCTCACAATATTTGAAGGAAATATACCGCCAGCTTGCAGACACAACGATCTATACACCGATCTCGTATGACCCTAAATTTGATATCTCCAGGACTATTCAAAACGCTATCAATGACGCCAGTAATGGGGCCCTCATTGATGACGACTTGAAAAAATTTCTGATTATCGAACATCCCATTACCCCCGTGATATATATATTGCCTAAAATTCATAAAACTCTGACAGACCCGCCAGGGCGACCGATCGTCTCTGGGTCTGACTCTATTTTTTCTAATATAGCGATTTTTCTTGACAGATGTCTAAGGGAATTTTCTATGGGGGCACGTTCTTATATACGGGACACAGCGGATTTTTAAAATAAATTACAGGAGATTAAACTTGATGAAGGAGCGGAGGTCATCTTGGCCTCCTTCGATGTAACTTCGCTTTACACGTCCATACAGCATGAGGGTGGATTGAGAGCCGTTGAGATACTATTACAACAATCGGATTACTCTATTGAATGTAGATCCTTTATATTATCACTTTTGGAAATTATTCTATCAAAGAATTATTTCCTTTTTCGTGATCAGTTTTTTATCCAATGCCAGGGAACTGCCATGGGCTCCAACATTGCCCCTACATATGCCAACATATATATGCATTCACTTGATGAGGATCTCGTCTATGTGTCCCACCATTTTCGGCATGTGCTGCGATGGTGGAGGTACATAGACGATGTCTTCCTCGTCTGGACTGGCAGTTCCTCTGAGCTTACGGATTTCCATAATTTCTTGAATACCATAGATCAGACAGTGAAGTTTACATTGGTCAGTTCCAAAAGTACTTTGCAATTTTTGGATGTGCTAGTGGAACTGAGTGGAACTACATTCTACACTGATTTATTTGTTAAAACTACGGATAGGAATAGCTTACTGAGATATGACAGCTCACATCCTAGAAAAATGATTAATTCTTTGCCAGTTAGTCAACTTATGCGAACCAAGAGAATCATAGATAGACCTGACAAACTTTCTGTTGGCCTTGATCAGATGATGGATAAGTTCAAAGCCAGAGGATACCCCAAACATATATTAGAACAGCACAGACGTAGGGTAGATTCTATCCCTAGAGCTCATCTTTTACAGGACAGGATACATAGGGATCAAAAATGTATCCCATTTATTACCACTCATACACAGATGAGTAATCGGATATATGATGTTATACGGTTGCATTGGCCCATGTTGGGTCGATGTTTCCCATATGTAGAACCTTTCAGAAGACCGCCCCTGTTCACTTACCGTAGACCATCCAATTTGAGAGATAAGTTAGTCAAATCGGACTTTGGTCCATCAAGAATTAAACGACAGACTTTTTTATCTTCCCCCAGGAAGGGCTGTTTCCCATGTCTCAGTTGTACGAACTGCACGCTTTTGGTCAAGGGCAGTCAGTTGTGCATCCTGATACTGGTAAACAATTCTTCATCAATTACTTTTTGACATGCAATACTGAATTTATTATCTATGTACTCCAATGCCCTTGCCGTCTCCTGTATGTAGGAGAAACGACACTTGATGCTAAAACGAGACTGAACCAACACTGCTATACTATACGAAAAAAGAGACTTGACCTTCCGGTCTCTAAACATTTTTCTGATTTTAAACACGGTGAAAGAGACTTGAAATTTTGGATAGTAGATCATGTACCCCCACTACGCAGGGGTGGCGATCGAGTTAGATTGTTGAAACGCCGCGAGTTGCAGTGGATTTACAGATTGGGTACACTTAAACCAGGTGGCTTAAACGTTGAGTTTCCTCTGGGTACCATTATGAAATAAATTTTGCATACAGTTACACCTCTTACATTAGATATTCAATCCACGTCTTCCTTGGTATTAGGATTGATTACCATTTCATGTCCTTTTCAAAATTGTATTACATGTTTTTAATACACTTCTCTTTATTCACAGATCACGTACTTTCATATCACATCGCGGCATTGATCGACTCACCGATACTGGGACTGGCTCATTTATACTAATGAAATATGCTTATTGTATTTTCTGTTGAAAATTTTGACAACTATAATTAGTATTTTCAAATGCATTGAGACGCGCCAATATTTGACATGTGGTTTGAGTTAGACATGTACAACTATGCAATATGTGCAATTTTTCCGCTATATGTGTGTGTATATATATATATATATATATATATATATATATACATATATATATACACATATATATATATATATATATATATATATATATATATATATATATATATATATATATATACTATCAGGAGTTGATTTATCTTTTCAGAATACCCGTGATTCAGGATTCTGCATTTAACCCCTTAAGGACGCAGCCTAGTTTTGGCCTTAAGGCTCAGTGCCCATTTTTCAAATCTGACATATTTCACTTTATGTGGTAATAACGTCGGAATGCTTAAACCTACTCAAGCGATTCTGAGATTGTTTTCTCGTGACACATTGGGCTTCATGATCGTGGTAAAATTTGGTCGATATATTCAGTGTTTAATGGTGAAAAATTGCAAAATTTATAGAAAATTTTGAAAAAATAGCATTTTTCAGAATTTAAATGCATCTGCTTGTAAAACAGACGGTTATACCACCCAAAATAGTTACTAGTTCACATTTCCCATATGTCTACTTTGGATTGGCATCGTTTTTTGAACATTCTTTTATTTTTCTTGGAAGTTACAAGGCTTAGAACATAAAGAGCAATTTCTCATATTTTTAAGAAATTTTCAAAAGCCTTTTTTTGAAGGTACCTCTTGAGTTCTGAAGTGGCTTTGAGGGGCCTATGTATTAGAAACCCTGATAAAACACCCCATTTTAAAAACTAGACCCCTCAAAGTATTCAAAACAGCATTTAGAAAGTTTTTTAACCCTTCAGGCATTTCACAGGAATTAAATCAAAGTGGAGGTGAAATTTGCAAATTTCATTTTTCTTGCTGAATTTCAATTTTATTCATTTTTTTTACCTGTAACACAGGCTTTTTACCAGAGAAACACTACTAAATATGTATTGTCCAGATTCTGCAGTTTTTATAAATGTCCCACATGTGGCTCTAGTGCGCTCGTGGAATAAAACACAAGCCCTAGAAGCAAGGAAGCACCTAGTGCATTTTGAGTCCTCTTTTTTATTAGAATATATTTTAGGCAGCATGCCAGGTTTGAAAAGGTGTTGAGGTGCCAAAACAGTGGGAATCCCCCAAAAGTGACCCCATTTTGGAAACTACACCCCTCAAGGAATTAATTTATGGTTGATGTTACCATTTTGACTGCACAGTTTTTTCACAGCACGTATTTGAATTGGGCTGTGAAATGAAAAAAAATGACATTTTTTCCAATAAAATGTCATTTGTGATCAAAATTTCTTATTTTCACAGGGAACAAAATACCCCATTTTGTTGCCCAATTTGTCCTTAGTGTGGCAATACCCCATTTGTGGTGATAAACTGCCGTTTGGGCCCATGGGAGGGCTCAGAAGGAAAGGAGCGCTATATGTTTGTTGGAGTCCAGATTTTGTTGGATTGGTTTTCGGGTGCCATGTCGCA
This sequence comes from Rhinoderma darwinii, assembly GCF_050947455.1. NCBI lineage: Eukaryota > Metazoa > Chordata > Amphibia > Anura > Rhinodermatidae > Rhinoderma > Rhinoderma darwinii. Next base: position 191,467,577 of record NC_134691.1, on the reverse strand, counting down.
TTTGCAGAGCCTCAGAGGTATCAAAGCAATGGAAACCCACCAAAAGTGACCCCATTTTGGAAACTACACCCCTCAAAGAATTCATTTATGGTTGTTGTTAGCATTTTGAACACACAGTTTTTTCACAGCACCTATTTCAATTGGGCTGTGACATTAAAAAAATGAAATTTTTTCCAATAAGATGTAATTTTTTACCAAAATTTCTTATTTTCACACGGAACAAAATACTCAATTTTGTTGCCCAATTTCTCCTGAGTGCATCAATACTCCATTTGTGGCAATAAACTGCCGTTTGGGCCCATGGTAGGCCTCAGAAGGGAAGGAGCGCTGTGTGTTCTTTGGAGTACAGATTTTGCTGGTTTGGTTTTCGGGTGCCATGTCGCATTTGCAGAGCCCCAGAGGTATCAAAGCAATGGAAACCCACCAGAAGTGACCCCATTTTGGAAACTACACCCCGCAAGGAATTCATTTATGGGTAATGTGACCATTTAGACTCCATAGTTTCTTCACAGAACTTATTTGAATTGGGCTGGGAATTAAAAAAATATATATTTTTTCCAATAATATGTCATTTTTGCTCAAAAATTCTTATTTTCACAAGAAATAAAATACTCCATTTTGTTGCCCAATTTGTCCTTAGTGTGGCAATACCCCATTTGTGGTGATAAACTGCCGTTTGGGCCCATGGGAGGGCTCAGAAGGAAAGGAGCGCTATATGTTTGTTGGAGTCCAGATTTTGTTGGATTGGTTTTCGGGTGCCATGTCGCATTTGCAGAGCCTCAGAGGTATCAAAGCAATGGAAACCCACCAAAAGTGACCCCATTTTGGAAACTACACCCCTCAAGGAATTCATTTATGGGTGTTGTGACCATTTTGACCCCATAGTTTTTTCACAGCACTTATTTGAATTGGGCTGGGAATGAAAACAAAATAATTTTTTTCAAATAATATGTCGTTTTGGCTGAAAATTTCTTATTTTCACAAGAAACAAAATACCCCATTCTGTTGCGCAATTTGTTCTGAGTGCCGCAATACCCCATTTGTTGTGATAAACTGCCGTTTGGGCCCATGGGAGGGCTCAGAAGGAAAGGACCACCATTTGGCCTACTGGGGATTTTCTAGTGCAAAGTCATGTATGCAGAAGCCCCTGATGTACCAGTACAGTTGAAACCCGCAAGAAGTGACCCCGTTTTAAAAACTACACCCTTAAGGCATTCATCTAGAGGTGTAGTGAGCATTTTGACCGGAGACCTACACCCCATAAACTGTAATGTGGGTTCTTCCGGGTATGGCAATACCCTACATGTGGCTGTTATCAGCTGCCTGGACACACAGCAGGGCTCAGAGGGGAAAGACGAGGGGGGATAAGCTGTGTGGAGTGCATCAGGGTAAGTAAAATTGGGGTAAATTATAAACCAAGGGATGTATGATAAATTTTAAAACACTCTTTCATACAGAGCTCTGGTTATTCGGGACACGTGTCACATTGATATATTGTGTCATCCATTATCGCCCTCTTATAGCAGACTTTGCACCTCTTTTGACTTTTTCCCTTCTTGCCAGTTTGGGGAACTTCTCCTGGAAAGTGTTGGCCTGGTGCGATGCGTGTGGCCTCGCTTCCAGAAGTACTGGGTGCCCCCCCTTCTTGGTCCCTAAAGATTAGGTTCTTGATAATCACCTCTTGAAATTCCAGGAAAGTTCCCGTCTGGCCTGCACATCGACGTAGCACCTATGCATTGTACAAAGCCATCTGTATGATGTGCACGGCCAGCTTCTTATACCACACCGCATAGCGCTGTAGGGCTTCAGGGCTTGATCTTACAAGTCCATCCCTCCCATGTACCTATTGTAGTCCAGGATGCAGTCTGGTTTGGGGGTGGCCTTTCCTTCATATATCCTAAACCTGTAGGTATACCCTGATGCACTCTCACAGCTTATACATCTTCACGCCATACCTTGCCCTCTTACCCGGCAGGTACTCGCGGAATTGAACCCTCCCTTTAAAATGTACCAGGGACTCATCAATAGAAATACACTTCTCGGGGGTGTATGCTTGGGAAAACGGGCACTGGAACGGTCTAATAGGGGTCTCCGTTTATACGAACGGTCAAAACTGGGGTCATCTCGGTGTGGGCACGGCTCATTATCAGTATGATGTAAGAAGCGAAGTATTGCCTCATTTATTTATTGTTTTAGGTTCCAGTTCAGTTCTGAAGTTGCTTTGAGGGGCCCATATATTAGAAACCCCTATGAAATACCCCATTTTAGAAACTAGACCCCTCAAAATATTCACAACAGCATTTAGAAAGTTTATGAACCCTTTAGGTGTTTCACAAAAATTTAGAGCAAAGTAGAGGTGAAATTTACATATTTTTTTTTGTCATAAAATCCTGTTTATACCATTTTTTTTTAATAACACAAAAGGATTTATCAGTGAAACGCAAATTAATACGTATTGCCCAGATTCTGCAGTTTTTAGAAATATCCCACATGTGGCCCTAGTGCGGTAATGGACTGAAACATCGGCCTCAGAAGCAAAGGAGCACCTAGTGGATTTTGAGGCCTCTTTTTTATTAGGCACCATGTCCGGTTTGAAGAGGTCTTGTGGTGCCAAAACATTGGGAACCCCCCAAAAGTGACCCCAATTTGGAAACTAGACCCCTTGAGGAATCCATTGTAGTTTTCTTGGGGTGCATGCGGCTTTTTGATCAGTTTTTATTCTATTTTTAGGTGGCGTGGTGACTAAAAAACAGCAATTCTACTATTGTTTTTTTTTCTTTTTTTTTTACAGCGTTCACCGTGCGCTATAAATGACATATTCACTTTATTCTGCGGGGCGATACGATTACGGCGATACCAGATGTTTATAGTTTTTTTTTATGTCTTATGGCGTTTGCACAATAAAATACGTTTTGTAAACAATCATTTACTTTTTGTGTTACCTTATTCTAAGAGCCAGAACTTTTTTATTTTTCAATCAATAAAGCCGTGCGAGGACTTATTTTTCGCGTAACAAACTGTAGTTTCGATCAGTACCATTTTTAGGTACATGCGACTTTTTGATCTCTTTTTATTCCATTTTTTGGGAGGTGAAGTGACCAAAGAATTGTGATTGTGGTACGGTTTATTATTATTTTATTTTACGGCGTTCACCGTGCGGGATAAATAATGAAATAATTTTGTAGTTCAGGCCGTTACGGACGCGGCGATACCAATTATGTATAGTTTATTTGTTTGTTTATATATTTTTATTAATAATAAACGACTGATAATGGAAAAGGGGGATTTTTACTTTTAATACTTTTAAATCTTTTATTTTCTTATTTTTACACATCTTTTCTTAACTTTTTTTTTTACTTTATTACTTTGTCCCACTAGGGGACATGAGGGCAGGAGGCCCTGATCGCTATTCTAATACACTGCACTACATGCGTAGTGCAGTGTATTAGAACTGTCAGCTACTCACTGACAGCAAGCATAGTGGGTCCTGACGTTGTCAGGACCCACTAGGCTTCCGTCTATGGCATAGCCGGACGCCATTGTTTGGTGTCCGGTTGCCATAGTCACCATCGCCGGCCGCTATCGCGTAGCAGGCCGGCGATGGCAGCTTAACCCCTAAAAAGCCGCGATCTCTATAGAACGCGGCTTTTAAGGGGTTAATCAGCGGGGACACAGCGATCGGTCCCCGCTGTAGGAGCTGTGACAGCTGCTGAACAAGACAGCAGCGTCACAGCTCCTGTATGTGTCGGGAGGACGGCCGAAACGGCCGTTACTCCCGAGACGTACTATTACGTCATGGAGCGCGAACGATACAGCTGCCATGACGTAATAGTACGTCAAGGAGCGGGAAGGGGTTAATCCTCTACGTAGTAGACTGAGGTCTCTTTATATACGCACATACATATTTGACATTCTAGTAAATATTGTCTTCCTGTATCAAATAGGAGTGATAAAGGTTTTTTCCCCTTCACTCCTAAAATTCCATTTCTCATTGTGGATTTTCTTCGCATGTCTATGATTGGCATTTGCCCTCTTCGGGTATGGCTGATTGGCGTTCCCTTCGTGACTGCGCATGCATGACATGCGCAGCACGAATTCTAATGCTTCCAATGCTTCTGACAGCTCCACAATGGTGATTGCAGCACATGTTTTGTGTTTACGTTGGAGCCGGATCCTTATTCTTGGTGAGTCCCTCAAGTGTAGTGATATCTACACATGTGCACGATCCTATCTAATTATATACAATTGAAAGATTGTTAAACTACATAACTTTCTGTAATGTATTATGCTATGTATTACAGTCCTGTTGTGATAGTATCTTTTTAACACATTCCTCACTCATTTAATGTTGCATATATGAATTCATTATGTACCTTTTGGCAACCTTATATGTGTTGTTGCATTTTATTGGCACTACTTTTTTATAACATTGGTTCTCCTATAAATGTGTGGTCATGACATGAATCTGTTCACTTGAGAAAGGCTCCTGTGTTGAGCTCAAACGTTGTGTGTATATGGACCAATAAAGCACCTTTTTCTACCTTGCTTATACCTTGGAGTGCTGCCTGATTTTTGGATTCTAGATAGATAGATAGATAGATATTATAATACAATCATAATATGTATATATGATAAATAATAATATGCATTAATTTATATATATATATATACTGTGTATATATTTTATATATATATATATATATATATATATACATACACACAGTTCACAAGAAAATGGCGAAAGCACTCTGCGAACTCTAATGGCACCAAAACACTATAATTAAATAAATATGCATTGCTGCTGAATATACTTACAAAAGTGAGGTTCTTAGCACACATTTTGATCAAATTGTGTGAGCCCATCTGCCACGACAAGGCGACCTCTATAAGGTGGGTCCCTAACGCTGCTCATACACCCAGAAATGGGACTAAGCCTTTAAATAACTGGGGTCGGTAGGAACCAGCATTAATTTAGTTAAAATCACCAAGGGCAGAAAGGGAGTAGTGCAAGATCAAAAATAGAGGCAGTCACTATCCCCACATATATGCAATACATAAGAGACAAGAAAGTGTGATCAGCACATCCCAGCAAAATTAAACAAGTACGCCTGTGACTGCAAAATATATATTTATATATATATACTGTATATATATATATATATATATATATATATATATATATATATATATTTATACACACACAGTATATATAAATTAACCCCTTATTGACCACCAATACGCCTTTTCACGGCGGTCACTAAGGGGCCTTAGGCTAGGCTGTCACCTTTTCACGGCGGCCCAGTCTAAGTCCTGCACGGGTGTCCCGTGCAGGCTGGAGCGAGTGCTCCAGCCGGGCTCCTGCTTCAATGGCCACAATCAAAGTTTACTTAGAACACGGTCGTTTAACCCGTTAAATGCTGCGGCCAATAGCGACCGCAGCATTTAACTTGTTTACAGAGGGAGGGAGCTCCCTTTGTCACCCATCGGCGGCCCGCAAATGCAATCGTGGGCCTCAGATGGGGTGACATGGCATCCGGGGGCCTGATAAAGGCCCCCAGGTCTGCCCTGGGCATATGCCTATTAGGACGCACCAGTTTTACACTGACAGGCAATAATGCTTTGGTATACTAAGCATACCAAAGCATTATAGCAGCAATCTAAGGATTGCATAGTAAAGTCCCCTAGTGGGACTAAAAAAATAAGTAAGTGATGTGAAATAAAAATGATTAATAAAAATTACAGTAAAAAAATAAATAAAACCATTTTTTCCCATTTAGTAAAAGTGTACAAAATAAATAAAAGTACACATATATGGTATCGCCGTGACCATAATGACCCAATCAATAAAGTTAATATGTAATTTAAACCTTTTGGTGAACACCGTAAAAAAACGCAAAAAACAATGGCGAAATTGCTATTTTTTTCCATTGCCCCCCAAAAAAGTCATAATAAAAGTTAATTTATAAGTCCCATGTACCCCATAACAGTACCAATCAAAACTACATCTTGTCCCGCAAAAAAACAAGCACTCATATCACTACATTGACGATAGAATAAAAAGTTACGGCTCTAGGAAAGCGACGATGCAAAAACAAACAAATAATTTTAGTTCAAAAGTGTTTTTATTATGCAAAAGTCGTAAAACATAAAAAACCTATACATATGTGGTATCGTCATAATCGTACCGACCCATAGAATAAAGGTAACATGTCATTAACGCCGCACAGTGAACAACGTCAATTTAAAACGCATAGAACAATGTCCCCCCCAATAAAAGTTAATAAAAGTTAATCAAAATATGATATGTACCCCAAAATGGTGCCATTAAAAAGTACAACTAATTCCGCAAAAAACAAGTCCTCATACAACTATGTCAACAGACAAAGAAAAGTTATAGCTCTTTTGAATGCGACTATAGAAAAAACGAAAAAAATAGCTTGGTCATTAGGGCCTAAAATAGGCTGGTCACTAAGGGGTTAATATATATTATTATTTATCTTACATATTATTGATTTTTTTTTACAACTGTAATTCCACTTACTGCGCTGTAAGGGTATGTTCACATGGCCTATTTACGGACGTAAATCGGGCGTTTTTGCCCCGAATTACGCCCGAAAATAGCGCCTCAATAGCGCTGACAAACATCTGCCCATTGAAAGCAATGGGCAGACGTTTGTCTGTTCACACGAGGCGTAAATTTACGCGCCGCTGTCAAATGACGGCGCGTAAATAGACGCCCGCGTAGAAGAAGTGAACTGTCACTTCTTTGGCCGTAATTGGAGCCGCTATTCATTGACTCCAATGAATAGCAGCGCTAATTACGGCCGTAATTGACGCGGCGTTCAAGCGCCTGCACATGCCGGTACGGCTGAAATTACGGGGATGTTTTCAGGCTGAAACATCCCCGTAATTTCAGCCGTTACGGACCCCCGCCGTGTGAACATACCCTAAGGATATGTTCACATGCTTAGCAAAAAACGTCTGAAAATACAGAGCTGTTTTCAAGGGAAAACAGCTCCTGATTTTCAGCCGTTTATTTAGCAACTCACGTTTTTCGCTGCATTTTTTTACGGTAGTTTTTGGAGCTATTTTTCTATAGAGTCAATGAAACAATGAAAAACGGTACCAAATACGGGCGCGTAAAGAAACACCCCGTCGGAACAGGACTGCTTCTGATTTTTCGCCCATTTTTTCGGCCGTTTAAATAAGCTGTGTGAACATACCCTAATAATAATAATTCCATGAGTTATTTTTATTGTTCATAATATTTACTTTTATCACTTAGGGGTTGTTCACATCTGTGTTGGAGGCTCCATTAGGTGCCTCCGTCGCAGATCCAGCAGGGATTACCGTAAACAATAGGGCAGCATGCTGCGTTATTGTTTCCAGTAAAATCACAGACACCCCGTCAGAAAGCCGACGGAACCCATTAAAGTCAACGGGTTCCGTCGGACGCCGGCAGTATATGTTGTGCAACGGAATCACAGAACAATGGAATACCCTAACGCAGATGTGAACAGCCACTTACAGGATAAATTGCAACAATATTAGTTGATTTTTATTGTTCACAAACACTCATTTATCACTTTATTAGTGTTTAGTCTTCTGGAAATAAAGATTAATCATCATATAATGAAAAGTTATGCAGCTCCCCAATAAACTTTATATTTCATTTTCTCACTATTTTCAGGATTGCTCGTTATATAGAAACATTCTTGATTGTTTTTTTTTTTTTATTGTGTTATTTTTAGAGCGGGTCAGAATGCATGAAAAATGAACACACATTTTTGTTATTTTTATTTTTTCTTAAGGGTTTGTCTTCTATGTGAGCATGTGGATGTCATAGAGGGGAGAACTGCTGCTCATAACAAAAATCTTTTCTGTCGCTCTAGAGGACCCCGCACTACGCATTATACATTGCATAGGTGGCCATTCATTTGAATGGCCAGCATGTAATGCTGTATTTCCCCTGCAGCAGCGACTGCAGGGAACATGTATAATGAGATCTAATGTCCGTGGCTAAAACAGCTGAATGCCGGGAGTTAGGCTTCATGGACACGACTGTAGCCATGTGCACGGCCGTGATTTTCGGTTCGGACGACCACGGAGTGGCACCCTCGTGCCGCCCGCAAATCACGGGCAGTGCACATGGCCGCGTGCATTCATTTAAATGAGCCTCATTTCAAGATACGGCCGTAATAAGACATGTCCTGTTTTTTTTGTGGTCCAGGCTCTGCGGCAATGCACGGACCGTGGAAACCACGGTCGTGTGCATGGGCCCATAGATATGAATGGGACCTCAATTTACCTGTGGATTTTCGGGAGAATTGCGGCCACAAAAAGAACGTTTGTGTGCATGGGGTCTTAGGGAAACATAAGGTCTTTTTCTAATAGACTTGAGACATTCATGTAAAACTACTTATATTTGGCCAGAGTAGGATTCCCCCGAATCAGCTGCTTGATTCAATTTAGTGGACCATAGTAAAAAGAAATTACATTTAGAAATATATCATGACTCTTTGAGGTTTATTTTTTACTTTTATAAATAACTTTTATAGTTGCTGAAAAAAAGGTTACTCTTTGATGTATGTTGTACGGCATATGGCATAACATATTTACTGCTGCTAATAGAGGTATAATAGAGAAGTTTACCAGAGAGTGACAATCACAGAAATGTCCATTTGTATATATATATCATCCTTTTGCTAACCAGTGTTTTTAGAATTCCCCTAATCAAACATCACAGTACTTAACAATCAAAGGCCTAAATGACTGAAGCATCTAACATGGACCAGGAGAGGATTAAAAATACACTAGATAGAAGTCAGTATTTCGATCCAAACGCTGATGCGTAATAAGAAATCCCTAAAGCCTTAGATCACAGTCTACTACTGAGTTAGTGGAAACCCTCTTAATTCCTTAAGAGATTGTATCTTTGCAGATGAAAATAGATATTGGTCTGTGTGTGTAGTCTGATTAGACATATGAAAGAAGATTAGAGGGAATGCAGCTCGGAAAGCTCAGTGTCTCATTTACATGGTATTACTGCTGACAGATAGGCATAAAATATACTGCGAAAGCTTAAGGCAAATTGTATCTGAATTAGAGCTTCATTTATTTACCCAAGTAATAACAGGATCAATCCCTGTTTATTTTATCGCCGCTAGTAAGCAGACATTTGCTTTCCCAATTGTTTAGTAACAAGGAGTACACATGAGATCTGTTAATAGTGTTATGAAGTAACGACTGAAGACTGAGAAAAATGCTGCATCAAAATTGTCAGCAAAAGAGATATTATTCATTGTAGTTTCTGAATAGAAAAAATATATATACATGGCAAATAATTGTAATTGCGCAATGCCACAATCAGGTATTTAGCCACTCTATCCAATATCAAATACTATAGGCATCTATGTTAATTATGAGTGGAGGGAAGTGGGCTGGCCTGACAGCACATTGGATGTTGTGCTGTCAGGTTTCCTAGACAACAAGCAAGATATTTTTTTTTATCTCTGTGGGAACCCTTTTTTTTTTCATTTTAAAATAAAGAAATAATAAGAATTCCATGTGGAATGCAATGTGCAAATTGTATAATAACAGTTTGTTTTTATAAATATAACCACTATAGATGAAGCAATACCAAACACGCTTTATACTTAAACAAATTGTTATATTTCGCCAGTAGTGAGTGCCGTAATTTCATCTCTCACTACTTGCTGTTTACAGTTCGCTCACATTTCTTTTTGCTGAGCACCACCCATAGTGTTTGGCCAAAGAAACTCCTGCCCCAATTCTTGCTTCATAGGACTGCTACATACCTAAGAGACTGACGAGTAGTGCCAACTCTTTTTCTACTGTGCCTAGTATAAATTGTTATATCTGTTTGGATATTTAAACATTTTTTCAGGCATACAGCATATTTTGCAAACATTAAATGTATCATAAGTTTGTAATATATAGTCTGATCAAATATATACCTGATCTTCTAAGCTTGAATGGAGAATGGGATTATACTTATTTAATTATTAGTTTTTAATACATGTATTAATACATGTCCTTACATGTCCAGTAAGAACAAGCCCTATAAATATGCCCTTACTCTGGAGGACCTCAGCAAGCATGTATTACACGGCCTCCCATGGAGGTGCTGGGACTTCAATTATCTCACTGCTGGAGGAACTGCCTAAATGAAGAGGTTTTTCCAAATGGGCAGCCCCTTTGAATAACTGAAAAACAGCTTATGTTGAGCAAATAAAGACTGTAAACTATGCAGGTGCAGTTGATCCAAGTTATCTAGGATGTGAGTCCATTGTTAACGCTATTATGTTCCAAACTGCCTCTGGAAACTTCAACTTCAAAAACGTCAAAAATTTAGTTGTTTAGATGTAGCTTCACACAAAAAGATCACCATGATCAATGCCAAGTAGCAACTGGAGTTGTGAAAAGCAAGCCATCATTGGACTCTGGAGCAGTGAAAATGTTCTCTGGAGTGATGAAGTCATATAGAAATCCTTCTGAGAACGCAGGGGTTAATTTCATGCCCATCAGTTCTATTATTGGCAGGTGAACGACGAAAGGGGCAGGGTTTAGCAAAGGTGGTGAGGTTTAATAACGAGTGTCCTACTGCAGACAGAGCAGTGAGTTGAAGGCTCTTGCTGGAGCTAATGATCGGCAAATGAGTGTTCATATGAATTCTCTTTCCCGATCATTGCCCTGTGTATAGAGTTCAACAATCAGCTGATGAATGAGCAATCGCTTATTCATTGGCTGATCTGCTCTTTTGTGCAGCATTAAAAATCCTCGTAGTCTGCAGCACATCTCCAAGTGTAATCAGGGATACGCATTGCCGACATGATGAAAATGTGTGGGGACGAGCGGTCGGAGAAACGAGTTCTTGTCCCTATACATGAGCAGTCATTGCTCCATATGAAAGGAGCAAACGAGCGCCGATCAACGAGTTGTCTCGTTTAAATGGCCCACGTCGGGCCGTGTAATAGGACCCTTAAGGGCATGACCACACGTGGCGGATTTCCTCCGCAACTGTCCGCATCAATGTCGCACCTAATCCGGGTTGCGGATTACGGCTGCGGATCTGCACAAAATGTGCAGAAAATTGATGCGGACTAGCTGCTGCGGACTGCGGGAAAAGTGCCTCCCTTCTCCCTATCAGTGCAGGATAGAGAGAAGGGACAGCACTTTCCCTAGTGAAAGTAAACGAATTTCATACTTACCGGCCGTTGTCTTGGTGACGCGTCCCTCTTTCGGCATCCAGCCCGACCTCCCTGGATGACGCGCCAGTCCATGTGACCGCTGCAGCCTGTGCTTGGCCTGTGATTGGCTGCAGCCGTCACTTAGACTGAGACGTCATCCTGGGAGGCCGGACTGGAGACAGAAGCAGGGAGTTCTCGGTAAGTATGAACTTATATTTTTTTACAGGTTGCTGTATATTGGGATCGGTAGTCACTGTCCCGGGTGCAGAAACAGTTACTGCCGATCGCTTAACTCTTTCAGCACCCTGGACAGTGACTATTTACAGACGTCTCCTAGCAACGCTCCCGTCATTACGGGAGCCCCATTGACTTCCTCAGTCTGGCTGTAGACCTAGAAATACATAGGTCCAGCCAGAATGAAGAAATGTCATGGCAAAAAAGCAAGACGTATCCGCAGCACACATAACATGTGCATGACAGCTGCGGACTTCATTGCGGAACTTAGAATCTCCATTGAAGTCAATGGAGAAATTCCGCCATGAGTCCGCCACTGCTCCGCAACAGACAGAGCATGCTGCGGACACCAAATTCCGCTCCGCAGCCTATGCTCCGCAGCGGAATGTTACGCATCGTCTAAACGAACACTTCTAAATAGAAGTGGAAGTCAATGCAGAAACGGCTCCGCTGCGGATTAACGCTGCGGAGTGTCCGCAGCGGAATTTAAGTGAAATTCCGCCACGTGTGAACCCAGCCTTACAGTCAGACACAGCATTGTTAGGACGGGGGACATGGCTGATCTCATTGAAGATGTAGAGAAGATTTCTTTATATATTTGTTAGATATGAAGAAAAAAAATCCCCAGGTTACAGAGAAATGTTGCTTTACATGCTCTATTGTATTTTGCTCCCTGGCATTTTAAATAATATGCAAGTATAATAGTTAACTGTACCTTTAAAAAATGCTGTTATCTGCTGGTTTTGTGTTGGCACAGGCACAGGTAGGCACGATGATGTCACTGCATTGAGCCAGCCTGCGCTGACGTCAGGGGTCAGTGAGTGAACAAATCTCATCCACATGCTTAGTAAAAAATCATCAGAAAACACATGAGGCAATTGATCTCCATTGCAGATTTTCAATCTGCAGCATGTCCATTTATCCTGCGTAAATAATTCCGCAGCATTTATCCTAAGTGTACAGGGGGCCTCAATGTGATACTTATACTTACCCCTTTCATAAACTTTAAAGGGGTTATCCGAGGACGATAAAGAAAATACAAATGACAAATGATAAATATCTGTGATCAGCATTATACTTTGCTATAACCACACTCTGGTGTAACGCTATTGCCGCTCTGAAACTTCTGTGTTATAGACAGAAGTTGCAATTTCATCGTCATACTGTACATTCCCCACAGTTTCTGAATGCACACCCACCTGCCACTCTGCGTATATCTATTTTTACAGCTGTGATTGTTCCCGGCGCTGCATGAGATGCACTCTGTTACAATGCGCATTTGTGGGAAAATGAGGCAGCACTGTTAAAGAAAGGGCCTGGTTTACTTCCTCAACATCGTTGCAGCGCCAGTCCGCTTGAGGTTACTTACTGTGATGATGCGCCGACACAAGGGAGGGGAGAGCTTTCTCAATCACGTAGGTCTTTGTCATTTAAGTGGAAAGAAGTACTGAATTTGCAGGACGATGTGACTATATTTACATACTGGGAATCAGCGCATAACAAGAATATCAAGTATATTAGTAAGTCACCTAATTTTATGTTACTACAGTATATGACTGCAATGAAATTTTCCGGCACTGTATAACCCCTTTAACTTCACAGAAATTTTTTACGAACGACATCTCTTACATGGTCTTTATATATGGTCTTTATCTTTACATTGCATAGGCTTTTGCTTCCTGATATATGCTGTTACTGCATACACTATTTTAAGTTGTTTTATACATTTGTTAACCCCTAGCCGCCACAACCTTTTTTCATTTTTTCATTTTTGTTTTATCTCCCCATCTTCCAAAAGCCGTAACTTTTTTATTTTTCCGTTGATAAACTCGTATGAGGGCTTGTTTTTTTGCGGGATGAGTTGTAGTTTATCATAGCGCCATTTATTGTACCGCATAATGTACTGTAAAATTAGAAACAAATTCTTTGTGGGGTGGAATGGGAGAAAATAGAGATTCCTCCATATTTTTTTTAGGTTTTACTTTACTTTACTTTTATTTTAAATTTCTAATAGCCATAACTTTTTTTTATTGTTTGAGCACTATGACGGTTTGTTCTTTGCGTGAGATGTAGTTTTTATTGGTACCATTTTTCATCACTTTTTATTCTATTTGTTTGTGGGAGACGAGGTGACCAAAAAACAGCAATTCTGGCATTTCCATTTCTTTTTTTTCATCGCTCACCATGTGGGTTAGATAATGTTGTATTGTAATAGTTCGGACTATACAGATGCGATGATACCAATTATGTTTATTTATTTATTTTTTCATTGTTTTATGGGGAAAAATGGTTAAAGGTTTTTTCTTTAACTTTAACATTTTTTGTACATAAATAGACTTTATTTAAGTGCTTTTAACTCTGATTATCCAGGATCGCTTGCATGATATAGTGCAAAACAAATTATGTATTGCAGTATATTGTGATTTTTACAGGCTTCCATAACAACAATCGGCACCCCATGATCGTGTTTTAGGGGGGATGATTGGACGTTGGAGGGGGCTTATGAGGGATTAAAAAAGCGGGATCCTGCTAGAGCGGGAACACACTTGTTACAGTGAAGTGTTTCAGCTGTAACATACAGCCGCTTAGTATGGAGTGGGCTTAGCTTCCCCTTGTCCGCTATGATGTAACCCTATGTCAAATATCAGCAAGGAGTTAATGACCTCTCCCAACACTTGATATTATTTGGCAAGTGCAAACAGCTAATCTCCTCTCAGGATTAGAAAAAATGAAAAAAGAATTACAAAAAAAAGGGATTATATTCTCACTTTTATAGCCCTAATGTCCTATTAGTGTCCTTCATGTAGTAAGCTGTGAACATTGTAATTGATGTGGTCTAAAATTTTCTGTATTATTTTTGTGCATTATTTACATAATCAAATGATAAAATTATAAAAATGATAAAATGATAAAAAGTACAGATTGTAAAGTGTAATATACATGAAATATAGCACCTGTTATCTGTAATGGAAAACAGCAAAGTTTGCTGCACATAATTACCCTTACTGCCAGTGAAAAATAATTTACATTACCAACTTTTAACCAGCTGACAATATCTAAGGCTGGGTTCACACGACCTATTTTCAGACGTAAACGAGACGTTTTATGCCTCGTTTTACGTCTGAAAATAGGGCTACAATACGTCGGCAAACATCTGCCCATTCATTTGAATGGGTTTGCCGATGTACTGTGCAGACAACCTGTCATTTACGCGTCGTCGTTTGACAGCTGTCAAACGACGACGCGTAAAAATACAGCCTCGTCAAAAAAAGTGCAGGACACTTCTTTCAGACGTAATTTGAGCCGTTCTTCATTGAACTCAATGAAGAGCAGCTCAAAATTTACGGCTGTCAGAGAAGCCTCGCAAAATGCGAGGAGGAGCATTTACGTCTGAAACGAGGCAGCTGTTTTCACCTGAAAACAGTCTGTCTTTTCAGACGTAAAAGCCTGCTACCGTGTGCAAATACCCTAAGGGTATGTGCACACGATGAGAGGATTTTACATCTGAAAAGACAGACTGTTTTCAGGAGAAAACAGCTGCCTCGTTTCAGACATAAAAGCTCCTTCTCACATTATGCGAGGCGTCTGTGATGTTCGTAAATCTTGAGCTGCTCTTCATTGACTTCAATGAAGAACGGCTCAAATTACGTTGCAAAGAAGTGTCCTGCACTTCTTTGCCGAGGTAGTCAATTTACGCGTCGTCGTTTGACAGCTGTCAAACGACGACGCGCAAATTACAGGTCGTCTGCACAGTACGTCGGCAAACCCATTCAAATGAATGGGCAGATGTTTGCCGACGTATTGCAGCCCTATTTTCAGACGTAAAACGAGGCATAATACGCCTCGTTTACGTCTGAAAATAGGTCGTGTGAACCCAGCCTTACAGTGTTTAGTATGGATTTTAGTTATATTTACTTTATTCATTGTTCACAAGGAATTTTTTTCTCAATTTTTATTTTTGCTTCACACTTTATGGCATATGTTAATAAGACATAATCTTATAGGTTTTCTCCCATAATCATTATTTATCACCTATTTGCAAGATAGGTGATAAATATCTGATCGGTGGGGGTTTGACGACTGGGACCCCCACCGATCACGAGATCTTGGATCTAGAATATAAGGCATAATCATACCTAACAACAGGAAACATGATCAGACATTCAAAGCTACCTGATCATGGAGGAAAGCTCAGTTGAGGATTTCACCTAAGTATCCTCTGTGATATCAGAAAGGGAGTCTCTTTTAATGTTACAGTGTCAGTATTCATATTAGTACATTCTCAAATGTCAAATTTCATATTAATGTAAGTTTGAGACAAATTTCTCACCCTGATACATGATTCTTCAACCTTACTCTGTCATCTGACTCTGACACCTGAGCATATGACACCTGACTCTGACGCTAACACCTGAGCCTGACCGCTTACTTTGACCCTAACACCACAGTCTGACAACTGGTTTTGACCCCGATGCCTAAACCTTCCTCTGATAC
This sequence comes from Rhinoderma darwinii, assembly GCF_050947455.1. Taxonomy (NCBI): domain Eukaryota; kingdom Metazoa; phylum Chordata; class Amphibia; order Anura; family Rhinodermatidae; genus Rhinoderma; species Rhinoderma darwinii. The sequence continues at coordinate 191,451,639 of NC_134691.1, read as the reverse complement.
CTGACTCTGATACCTGACTCTAATACCTGACTCTAATACCTGACTCTAATACCTGACTCTGACAAGTGAGTTTCACCACTGACACCTGACTAACAGATAAGGATATATGCCTCATAAGGTTATATGCTGTCTGTATATTTAAACAAAAGGGCAATATTGACTATGTAAATTTATGTTATGTCTACTACTCCCCTACAGAGAAAATATATGAAAACCTAAACAAAAAGAAGATCAATACTGGCACAAAGATAATGAATATAAAAAATATATATTTTATTTGTGAATCGATACGAACACATTAAAAAATATGAGTCACACAATGAAAAAAGGCATCAACCTGTGCAGGACAAGATATCATATGACCGGGGCATGAACACCCATGAATATGGATGTGTGTGCTTATATATGACACATGTATAGTAACAACGCTGGCTGTGTCTGGATTGTATCAAATTAATACATGTTATATGACAATGGCAGTGTAATATAAAGTGCTAAATGCAGGTAAGGAGACATGTAAAAAAGTCAGCCACTACAATGTGCATAGGTAAAAAGAATTTGTAGAGCACATCCAGCAAAGTGCAAGGCAAAGAGACACAGACAATGGTATCCATAAGCCTAAGAAATAGTCAACAGACACATGTACAGGGAGACGTACATACCAGGGTTCATAGTCCTGCTAGAGGAAGACGCCAAGACCTGACGCGCATTTCGGCGGATGCCTTCGTCCGGGGGTGGCATCATCCTGGCGGGGACCTCCCCTTTAAAGTACTAAATTAGGGTGTGTGGGGTTAAATCACCTGAACACGTCGGAGGGAAGATGAACGGCTTCTGGCAGAGGGTACGAAGATGGCCGCCGCCCCACTTCCGGAACTGTGTCATCAGGGAGGATGTGGGTCGGCGATGTCTGACATCGCCGCCCACAACCAACCCCTGATAGAATACAACGGACAAAAGGTGCATACGCCACTCCCCCCTCTGACAGCGCTCTGTCCCTCCCACGTGGTCAAGCGGATAAGACACTCCACAGCAGCCTTAAAATTGAAAATGGAACAAGGGACACTGTATATGGACACCTATAGGAAGACTAGATCAGGAGGTAAAGAGAAAATATATGGCCAGCTGCAGCTTCCCCAACAATAAAAGCTGATCTGGGGTTCAGAACGTCATCAGTCCGGCATCAGTTTTTTAAAAAGAGACTACCACGATCCATCTAGCACTGAGCTCTGACTTTCTACACATCAGTCAGAAGGAGTATTAGATACGATGCATGTGCAAACTCAAATGATGTCTGACTCACCTCTGACTTTCCTCACTGGTCAGAATCAGCATGAATATTAGTTACACTGAATGTGCTAGCTAGGTTTTAGAATAGAAACTCAAATGTTGTCGGACACTGACCTCTGACTTTCTTTACTGGTCACAATCAGCATGAGTTTTATATACAATGTATGTGCTAGCTAGATTACATACTCAAATGATGTCTGACGCTGAGCTCAGACTTTTTCAAATGCTGCAGTCTTTTCCTGTTGCAGATTTCACTTCAAATCTACGCCAAAATCACTTGTGTTTTACATGCGGATTTTGAACCAAATTTTCTGCAGATTTCACACTAAGCATAGCAAAGGGCAAAATATATGTTGAAACCCTGTTTCTAATTTGCAGCAAAATTGACATATTGCAGATTAGAAAATCCACAGCATGCTCTCAATATCGCATGACTTTTTCCACTACATGTGGATGGGGTTTGAGAGAAGAGTTTTCATTTATTAAGAGATTAAGTCTCTGTTAATACAGTGATATAGGGGGCTGGTCCTAATCGTTCAGCCAATTACAAACTATATATACTTAATGTAGCAAATTACAAAATAGACACATAATAATAACAATAAACATATACCATCATTGCAGAACACTAAAAACAAACTAGTCACGTAGAAAAGTTAGAGGGTTAGGTGTCAGGGTCAGATTATCGAATAAGAAATCAGAGAGAAAAATCAGGTATCAAAGTCAGACCAAAGTATCAAAGTTAGGTGTCAAAGTTAGTTGTCTGCGTCAGGTATCAGATTCAGGATTCAGAGTCAGGTGTCGGGATCAAAATCAGACTCAGGTATTAGGGCCGGAGTCAGAAGTCAGGCTCAGATGTCAGAGTCAAAGTCTGGTGATTAGGTATCAGATGTCAGGGTAAGGTTTAAGATTCAGGGTCAGGTATCAGAGTCAAGTGTCACGGTGAAAAATTTGTCTCAAACTTACATTAATATGAAGTTTGACTCTGACATCGGAGGATGTCTTAATATAGACACTATATAATGTATATCAGTCAGTACAGTTTCTATGATCATCCGCATTAGACAGGAAGTTGGAATGTCCTGAGCTTCCTGTTTTAAGCCTCGTCGGTCTTTCCATTGTTCTTCTCCGTCAGGGAGCCTTGTACGAAGGACACCATCAGCACCCAATGGAACCCATTGACTTCAATGGGTTCTGTCTGATTTCCGTAAGGGTGTACGTAGTTTTACCGGAAACAGTAGCCCAGCATATTTTTGGCCGGATCTGTGACAGAGGCCCCTAACAGAGCCTCCAAAGAAAATGTGAACCGGACCTAACGCATCTAGACACAAGTGCTGCCCTGATGTAAGAAGTTACACCACATAAGGAAATACATGTGGAGATGGGAGATTGGAGATCTTTAATTTATAGTTTCCTATTTACAAAAGTTACCTGGTTTCAGAAAATTAATGTTAATATTTGTATAGTTAAAAGTAATATAATTTTCCAATACGATTCCTGTATTAAATTCCTCAAGATTTTCAAGATTTCTACTTGTTGTTATTCAGTGGGGGACATTCATTTTTTAGTTCCAGTGGATAAAATTCTGTCCATGGTCATGTGATGAACACAGGCACTGGGATAACTGTAACGATCCCAGCACCTGTGTGTTCATTACATGACCATGGACAGAATTTTATCTTACTAAATAAAAACAAGCAGACATCTTGAAAACCATAACGGAATTAAGACAGAAAATATATTGGAAAATTGTATAACTGTTAATTGTACAAAAAAAATAACATTCATTTGTTGAAACCGTACAACCCTTTTTTATCCTTAAGGGTTATTGCCATCTCAGAAATGTATGGCATATCCACAGGATATGCCACAAATCTGATATGCCGGTCCTATCTTTTTTTCCAATTTTATGGCAAATTGGGTCTTTGCCATTCAGGTATGGTTTTTGCCTTCCACCGGATAAACTAGTGTTTGTATAAAAAGTTGAACTCAATGGATTGTGGTCATTTTCAACCTATTAACTATGTAACACAGAAGCATATATGTATTACTGATCAGTCGTCTCTCCATGTGCTGCTACATTATTCTTCTCTGAGACATGTATTGTCTCCTAGAAGCAATGCTTTTAATGGAGAATATCTCCTTAACATGATACGCTATGCTGCTTTCCATATAAACATGGAGGCATACAGAGATACAGTATGGTCCTAAAGCAGGCTATGGGTACATATAGATGTAGCGAACTTTAACTTTTAACACATTAAAGACACCATGTTAAGATACTTTAACTTTACTTTTTTAATGGTTTTCAATGGCTTGAGATAAGTTATCATGCTGCAGCAATTTATCAGAGTCAAGATAGGAATTGCTACATCTTTTAAGGATTTGTACAACATGGATATATAATACGGTTATGTGCATGAGGATTAATACAGGACTGTGAAAGAATAATGCAATCTAGTAATATGAATACGTACTGAGATATTAGAGATTAGAAACTTGCCGTTAAAATATTAAGAAGAATAAGGCACATAAGCTTTATATAAGTTTGAGAGTAAAGTCGAAGTGTAGCATACAAAATTAAGATTAAGTTCACTATAAAATGACATTACTTTACAATAATTTAGAAGACAACCGTGCCTTGGTACTAGTTTTAAGAAATATGAACTTTTACAATTAGCTTTTCATTTACACACGGCACAATAACAGAAGGAATGTAGTTTCACTGCACGGTAATGCACTGCTGACAATTCAGGTTCTTGTCATACGTTAGTCTTCCAATTTTAACATTTTCATGTCTGTCTGGCAGGTTATTAAAATAAATGAGAGTGGTTCGACTGATGTTACTCTTTCTTTAATGGGAGTTCAGAAATTTGCAGTCCACAATAGTACATTAAATTGACTGATGGTGAAGGCTAAAAGGGGTTGGCTAAAGTAGACAATTAGGCCCATTTCTGCAGAACTGAGTGAAATTTTCCTTGTTATTTCAATAATTCAGACACCGACTAATTTTCATAGGTTGAGTTTGTCAAGATAATGTGCCTTGTGCTTGTCTGCTTGTCATTTTTAACTCAATCCTGCATGTTACAGGTTCAGTCTAGCTTACAAAACAGGAAAATCACTCAACGGAAGGTCTGCATAAGCAATGCTCCTGCACTGTGAAAGAATTGGTACAGATTTGAAAAGCATATATAATGAGGAAAAACTTGATCATCAAGACATCAATGATTGTGGCTTTTTCAGGGCAAAGAAGTTACGAAAATGAGCAGATAAATGGCCAAAAGTATGTGGACTCCCATCTATCAATGTCTGATTGGAAATATCTAATTCCAAAGGCATAGGAATGAATTTGCAATCATTGTGCTTTTTCAACTATAAGAGTAGACTTTGGAAAATGACTACAGATTTTTGAATCCAGTAACTTATATTAATATTTGTGAAGTTGGCCACTGATGTTAGTCAATAAAGTCTGGTTCACATTCAGTGTTCCAATTCTCCCCAAAGGGCTGAGGACAATACTCTAATTTATATCAAACCCTTTTATTTAAAGTTATAATGACATTACTTTGGAGATTGTGCTAAAACAGGATACAAAATTTTCAAGCTGTTGACAGAAAATTGGACAACAAAAAGTAATCTTCAGACATGTTTAAACTCACAGATATTTGTCAGACTGCTAGATTATGAAACATTATCCCTCAGTGATTACTCTGAAGAACATGTTTCCACAGCTCCAGAGATACAATAGTAAACATTACATGGGGTGTCCTTACTTTTTTCTGTACATCAATTAAAAAATTAAGTATTTTGTTAAACCGAATACCTGGTTGTTCAAGCTATAGCTGCAACAACTGCAGCCAAATGCTTCCTATAACTGGGAATCAGTCTTTCACGTCGCTGGAGGGGACTGCATTAATTAGGCTATGTTCGGACGTCAGAACATCCGTCCCAAAAAAATTGTTGTATATTTGGCTGAGAAACCACGGCAGAAATCCAAGGCTGACTCTCAGATTTCTGCCGCAATCACTGGGGTTAATCCGTCTGTAGCTCCCCATTACAGTTTCTGTGCGAAATCAGTGTGGAATATTCAACTTGTGAATGGGGCCTTAAGCCACATTTGAGAACTTTGAAACATGAACTGCCAGTTTATTGTTCTGCCTCAGCATTTCAATAGGGTTTTTAATTCGAATGATACTGTAAAAGGGGGTGGTGCAAAGGTGGAGTTCACTGGCCACTGTGGCCCACTGCTACTACCTCCTTTATATTAGGGCCTGTCCTGCTACTCCACACCTGACATCTACCTGCTGCCTAGTCCCAGCCGAGCTTGCCTTGCTACTGTCTGAGCTGCCACAGGTACACTATGCAAACTATAGACTGTGACCTGCGCCCTGTTGGCCAGCTGCCATACCGTCAAGGCGGTACCGCCCAGTGAGTCCACGAACCCAACATGACAGGTAAACAAGGGAGGTGGAGGATAAAGGGTTACGAGGGGATAATCAGGTAAAGGGTTAACAATGAGAACAGGGGATATGCAGGTAACCTGCAGGCAGGTATAAAAGGGTTAACTAGGGATGTAAAAGGGGATATGCAGGTAGGTCTGCAAGGGTTAACTAGGGATATACCAGGGGGTGTGCAGGTAGGTCAGAAAGGGTTAACTAGGGATATACCAGGGGATGTGCAGGTAGGTCAGAAAGGGTTAACTAGGGATGTGCTGTAGTGTAGGGGAGAGAGGGTTAAAGTGCAGGGCTAGGACGGGGGAAAAGGTTGCTCTTTATCTCTAGGGGAATAGGGAGAGAGAGATGGGAAAGGGTTAAAGCTGTTGCTGCACTTGATACTTAGCACTCTTTGGTGTAGGGGAGAGTCTGTGCAGGAGTCCGTTGGTGGAGCAGGAGGCAGGCAGGACAGGCGACAGGAGAGGTTAGCCGGTCCGTTGGTGGAGTGGTGAGGGCAGGTCCCAGCTACTGAGTGCACCAACGCAGGGCTATTTAAACCCTGCCAGTACACTCGTAGCAGGGATCGAGTGACGCTCCTGGCTAACATGGGTTGGCGCGGTGATATAACATCACCGGCCGACTCATGAGCGCAAAACTCGTGAGAACGCCCACGCGCGGGAAGTTCAATTCAAGTGCATCGCTAGACACCCACCCAACTGCCTCTCTGCCTCCCCCTCTGCAGAGTATGGAGGCCGGAGATCACAAGTAGTATATCCTGTCTCCCTCTGTTAGTAAAAGCATAAGGCAATCTCTCAAGACCAGGGTTGTGTCTCTACAGCCCTGGCTCGTGATTTATTAGGGATATATATATATATATATATATATATATATATATATATGTATAAGGGACACTTCCCTTTACAGATACTATATATTGAGTCTACTAGAACTTTGCACAATAACAGTAGAAAGCATTATTTGAAGCCATATTTTCTAAGGGCTCATGTACACATCAGTTATTTTCTTCAGTGTGCTATCTATTTTTTTTAACAGATATCACACTAACCGTTTTATTTCTATGGAGCCATGCACACATCCGTTTTTTTTGCGGATCTGTGTACCCGATCCGAAAAACTCCAGTTCCTTGTTCCTATCAGTTTTTGTGGATCTGTCCCACCCATTCTATCCAATGGTCTTTTAAAAAAAAACTAGACCACACTTGGAAGCCATGTGTTTTGCAGGTCTGTTTTTTTGCAGCCGCAGAAAAGGACAAGGATGTGTGCATGAGGCCTTACGTAGTATTCTGTAAATGGGGGTTCCTGAAACAATGTTTATTTTGGGTCAGAGCATTTCTGTGCTATATGGACAGGTGGCTGTCAAAAAATATTGCATGAATAGTATGTTTTTAACATCTTTTAGTTTTTTTCATTTTAATAAGCAGTCTTACAAAAACTAAAACACATTTTAGAACTGTATCACAGTAGTAGTAAGAACAACTCTTGTGTTAATCAACTCAAGGTTTACACTGTGACAAGTTGTGCAATCCAGTAGGTCCAGTCTTTATTGACAATGTATCAGAAGACATGACTAATAAGCTGTTTCCTATAGTTCAGTCTGTCATCACATCCAAACAATATGTTGGCAGGTATGAACTGTTGATCATAGTCTACCTCATTTAAAGCCTCGGTTCAAATGTCATCTCTTACTTTTTATGTTATAAATAACATTAACTCTATTGTGGTTTCTGTTTTTATCAATTCTGTCAAGACTGTGGACCTATTGTTCTGACTTTACTAATATAAAAACTACTCTAGATATCTTTGAATAGAGTTTTAAATAATACATGAAATTTATCCATAAAAAAAAAATCTATTTTTGATTTATAAATGGAAATTTACTGCATAATGAATATGAACTCCAATTTTATACAGTTTATATTTAATGGTGATATAAATGTTATAAATATTTAATATATATGACTTAGTAAGGGTACATTCACATTTTAATGTAAATTTTGCTTTTATACATGTTTTCGCAAAAAAAACTCACAAGGAATGCTTTGATAGATCCTCTTCATTTCTATGGGATGCAAGCCGTCGACACATGAGTTTGCATCAGTTTGTAAGGGGGTAACCCGTACCTCCCCTTCTCTGCTGCGGGCTTGTGCATTTTCTCACAGTGGTTTAATGTGATGTCCTGCTTCCCCCAACTTCCTATTGTGTCTGTTTCAGTCAGGGAGGAGCAGGAGAGAAGAGCCTGGGCCATTGCTGGGAGCTGCACCGACTCTCAGCACAGCAAAAGCAAAAGCGGCTCAGCGCCAGTTTCCTTGGCACTCAGATGTTTAGTGGGCCTGCCTTGATATTTTTCTGCATGGTGGACTGGTAGGTCATTGAAAACATTTAAGACAGCGTGTGAAGTACATAAGACTTCTGTAGTTTGTGACTTGTTATCTAAAATTATTAAAGTCTCTTTTCTGCCAGGATTGGAAGTTAACAATAGAGTGCTGTAATACATCCAAGTATGTTTATTACACCACCCTGAACGTGTATTGTGCTATGTTCAGTATATAAAATCCTTAATTTACCAAAGCTACGTGTCGACTTTCTCTATTTACTATTGGCGTCGGTTACAAGTTTGTATTAATTCAGTCAGGATTTCCTTTTGTTTACAGGGTTAAAAAATTGAATATTTTGGGTCCTAAACATAGAATCAGATGTAAAAGCTGAATTAAAAATTGCTGCAAATTGATATAATTTTATGTATAAGTCTATGTTCACATCTGCGTCGGGTCCATCAGAGGAGCTGAACAAAGGAAAACCGGAAGCAACAGCTCCATTGCTCCATGGACACCACCGGCGGCTGAAGGAACCCACTGACTTTAAAATGGGTTCCGGCGACTTTCTGACGGAGCCTTTAACGCAGATGTGAACAGGACCTTAGTTCCCCAGTCAGTTTGAATCAGTTGCAAAACAAAAAACTGACACAAATATTTAACAAAAAAGATTCTAATATTCATGTTAAACCTGATCTTGACAGATCCCTTGGTGGATCCTTGGTGTTTCTTTGGTCATCAAAGCATATCAGTTTGCATCAGTCTTCATATGTTCTGTCATGATTGTTTTTCTTTATTACATGCTCCATCATAATCTGCTTTTTTCTGGTATTTTTGTTATCATTGAGGTCAATGGATGATGATTTAAAGAACGGATGTGAACTGATGATAATATATGATTGTGAACCCAGCCTAAGTTTTATGCATACGGATGTCGCCATTATTAGCTTGACTCTGATAACTTGCTGCAGCGTGATATCACGCAAAAAAAGCCATTGAAAAGTCATTGAAAAAGTCAAGATAAAGGATCTAGCCACTGTGTATTTAATGCGTTAAAAGTCAAGGTAAACACGGCTACATCTGTAGCTACACTTTAATCTTCCATGAAGAAAAAGACAGCTTATAAACAAATATAAATGGTATTTTATTGCTTCATATCCCAAATTCAAGACATCCTCATCCCGAGACAATACTTAAAAGCATAGCTTACGCCCGTTGAGTGCTACATGCGGTCTTACTCATAGCATACATTTGCTATGAATAATATGAGTAAGAGCGCATGCAGTGCTCAAAACATATAAGCTATGCGTTTAACTATTTTTCAGGGATGATGTCTTTAATTTGCTATATGAAGCAATAAAATACTATTTATATTTTGGATAATACCACAGAGAGCTGTCTTTTGTTTTAATGAAAATTGGCTTGTTAGTACCTACAGTCATGTACCTGTGGAATCCAATACTGGTCTAAATCCTGGATTACTGAAGTCGGGTGACCTGAATGCTGATTACTTCTCTTTATTACTTATAGCTACACTTTAGGCTACATCATTTTCAAGCAAGCCTTTGCTTGTAGAAAAGCATTTATTTATACTGTATATTTTATCATGTATATAATGTGTGTATATATATATATATATATATATATATATATATATATATACTGTATATAGAGTGAACATTTTAGCAGGTAATAATGATTGCTTCATGAAGATAGTATAACATGTTTGTTCATTATAAACATTTAGATAGTAATAGTCTTGCATGAGTCTTACACTCACCTTAAGGGGGGATTCACACGAGCGTGTATTCGGTCCGTGCGGGCCGCGTGGTTTTCACGCGCCACGCACAGACCAATACAAGTCTATGGGGCAGTACAGACAGTCCGTGCTTTTTGCGCAGCGTTTGCCAGCTGCGCAAAAAGCGCGACAGGTTCAATATCTCCGCGTATTTCGCGCATCACGCACCCATTGAAGTCAATGGGTGCGTGAAAACGACGCAGGTCGCACGGAAGCACTTCCGTGCGAACCGACTGAAACAGCGCACCAGCTGTCAAAAGGATGAATGTAACCAGAAAAGCACCACGTGCTTTTCTGTTTCCAAACTTCCAAATGGAGTGTCTTTGAGATGAGCGAACCAGGACAATCGAACCGAACTTCACCGAGTTCGACCGAACTCGTTTTGGCCGAACCCGGCAAAAAAATTTCCGGTACGCGACGTCCGGAGATAGTCACTGTCCAGGGTGCTGAAAGAGTTAAACTGTTTCAGCACCATGGACAGTGACTACCGATCCCAATAAACATGAACCTGTAAAAAAAAACGAAGTTCTGACTTAACGATAACTCCCGGCTTCTTCCTCCAGTCTGACCTCCCGGGATGACAATTCAGTCCAAGTGACAGCTCCAGCCAATCACAGGCCAAGCACAGGCTGCAGCGGTCACATGGACTGCCGCGTCATCCAGGGAGGTGGGGCCCGATGTCAAGAGAGGCGCGTCACCAAGGACGCGTCACCAAGACAACGGCCGGGAAGTTCTCGGTAAGTACAAACTTTTTCTTTTTTTTTAACAGGTTGCTGTATATTGTGTTCGGCATTCACTGTCGAGGGTGCTGAAAGAGTTACTGCCGATCAGTTAGCTCTTTCAGCACCATGGACAGTGACGGGCGTCGACTAGCCTCATCTCTATGATGGCGGCTGCGCGAAAATCATGCAGCCGCGCATCATACATGGATGACACACGCAGCTGTCAAATGGTTTTTGCGCGCGCAAAACGCTGCGTTGTTTGCGCGCGCAAAAACGCAACGTCCGTCTGTATCTGCCCTAAGGCTGGGTTCACACGATCTATTTTCAGGTGTAAACGAGGCGTATTATGCCTCGATTTACGCCTGAAAATACGGCTCCAATACGTCGGCAAACATCTGCCCATTCATTTGAATGGGTTTGCCTACGTACTGTGCCGATGACCTGACATTTACGCGTCGTCGTTTGACAGCTGTCAAACGACGACGCGTAAAATGACTGCCTCGTCAAAGAAGTGCAGGACACTTCTTTTAAATGTAATTTGAGCCGTTCTTCATTGAATTCAATGAAGAACAGCTCAAATGATCGGCTGTCAAAGACGCCTCGCATAATGCGAGGAGGAGCTTTTACGTCTTAATCGACGCAGCTGTTTTCCCCTGAAAACAGTCTGTCTTTTCAGACGTAAAAGCCAGTTCTCGTGTGCACATACCCTTACAGAACCTGATTAAAAACATGTAGTTCCTACTCATACTCAACCAAGACATCTTTTACTAGTGCCTGACCAAAAGGCCAAATTTACCTAAAGATGGTAGACATCTTAAAATAACCTGAATTATGTGAGCGAGCCTTTTACAGAATGTAAATGTTTGCCATGGTATCTGTGTGTATTTATCACATGTAAAACGTAAAAAAAAGAATGTAAAATTAAGAGGTCAACCAATATTCCTGTTTAAAAATGTTAATTTATGGCCTTTATGAAGCAATAATAAAAGCCATATGTGTGCAGATAAAAAGAAAATAGCAGTAAGTAAACAGTCGTCTGTCCTATATAGTAATCCAGAAGAAAAAAAAAATCTATATGTGTCCCAGAAACAACCCCATTTCCCTCCCCTATTGTGTTCTACTCCTATTCACCTTAGAGCGGACCAATCTCTGAATGAGAGGTAGCTTGCCGTGTCATGAACCTTTTACCCACCACCACTGTTCTATCTGTAGTAAAACAAGGCATGCTAAGCCAACACTTTTGGTTCGGCTTCACTTCCTCAGTAGAGATAAGCAAATCGATTCTAAACTAATTAAATTAGTGTAAAGGATCTGCCAGACAAAGCTTCTGTGTCGACGACCGTGGGTAATCAGTCTGCACCTGCTCCTAAGTCTGAGAGAGTGACACGATCTTCTACCAGTCAGGTTGGGAGGCTGAGGAGTGGGTGAGCCTATCACAGACTGGCCAGATGGAGCTAGCTCTCGCCCTCTGTCTATTTATACCTGCATTTCCTGCTCCTCCTTTGCCTGTGATTCTTTCCTGTTTCCTGGCTCTACTGCTCCTGCTATTATTATTGACCTTGCTTCATTTTGACCCTGGCTTTACAGACTACGCTCCTGCTCTGCAATTGGTACCTCGTACACTCCTGGTTTGACTCGGCTCGTTCACTACTTTTGTTGCTCACGGTGTTGCCGTGGTCAACTGCCCCATTTCCCTTAGCTTCTGTGTACCCTTGTCTGTTTGTCTGTCATGCACTTATTGAGCATAGGGACCGTCGCCCAGTTGTACGCCATCGCCTAGGACGGGCCGTTGCAAGTAGGCAGGGATTGAGTGGTGGGTAGATTAGGGCTCACCTGTCTGTCTCCCTACGCTATCATAACATAATCACAGGCCCATATACCTTTTCTACCCTGGTCCCTGACACAACTATGGACCCCCTTGAGACCCTGGCTGAGCAAATGCAGGGCCTCTCCCTACAGGTCCAAGCCCTGGCTCAGAAGGGCAACCAGCATGATACTACCCTGGTAGTGCCCCCCACTTCACCTCTTGAACCCCACCTCAAGTTGCCTGACCGGTTTTCAGGGGACCGGAAGACTTTTTTTCTCCTTTCGGGAGAGTTGTAGGCTCTATTTCCGTTTAAAGCCCCACTCCTCAGGTTCTGAGAGCCAGCGAGTGGGTATAATTATGTCCCGGCTACAGGACGGGCCCCAAGAATGGGCCTTCTCCTTGGCTCCTGCCGCCCCTGAACTTTCCTCTGTTGATCTTTTTTTTTCCGCTCTCGGGCTCATATATGACGAGACTGACAAGACTGCCTTTGCCGAGAGTCAGCTGGTGACCTTACGTCAGGGTAAGAGACCCGTTGAGGAGTACTGTTCTGACTTTAGGAAGTGGTGTGTAGCTTCTCGGTGGAATGACCCTGCCTTGAGGTGCCAGTTTAGATTGGGTCTGTCGAACGCCCTGAAAGACCTGTTAGTTAGCTATCCCTCTTCTGACTCCCTAGATCAGGTTATGGCTTTAGCGGTACGTCTTGACAGACGTCTCAGGGAACGACGACTGGAACGTTGTTGTGCCTTCCCCTCTGACCCCCCCATGATGGCTCCCAGGGTTCCGTTGCTTCATTCTTCCACGGAAAACTCGGAGGTACCTATGCAACTCGGGGCCTCCGTGTCTCCCCAACTACATAGAGAGTTCCGCAGGAAGAATGGTCTCTGCTTCTACTGTGGGGATGACAAGTATCAAGTGAACAACTGTCCTAGGCGTAAGAATAAGCAGCCGGAAGAACTTCCGCGCCTAAGTGACCATCGGGGAGGTCACTTGGGCGCACAGGTATTTCCCGTATATATGAAACCTAATAAGATCTTGCTTCCCTTTCAGTTCTCTTTTGAGGGTAGGTCTGCCACCGGCAGTGCCTTCGTGAATTCAGGGTCTTCTGCTAATATTATGTCTGTGGAATTTGCTATGTCTCTAGCTATGCCATTGATTGACTTGCCTAAACCTGTCCCGGTAGTGGGTATCAACTCCACTCCTCTTGCTAATGGTTATTTTACACAGCATACCCCTGTTTTTGAACTCCTTGTTGGCTCCATGCATTTGGAACAGTGCTCTGTTCTGGAGATGCAGGGATTATCGTCCGATTTGGTTTTAGACCTTCCCTGGTTGCAGATGCATAATCCCACGTTTAACTGGAATACTGGGGATCTTACCAAATGGGGTAATGAATGCATGACGTCATGTTTTTCTGTTAATTTATCTCTCTCCCTGAGGAGGTGAACACTCTACCTGAGTTTATTCAGGACTTCGCTGATGTTTTTTCTAAAAAGGCCTCCGAACTGTTACCTCCTCATAGAGAATTCGATTGCGCAATCGATTTGGTACCAGGAGCTAAGCTCCCTAAGGGTAGGATATTTAATCTCTCTTGTCCCGAACGTGAAGCCATGAGAGAGTATATCCAGGAATGCCTGGCCAAGGGTTATATTCGCCCCTCTACTTCTCCGGTAGGGGCTGGCTTCTTCTTTGTAGGGAAGAAGGATGGTGGTCTTAGGCCGTGCATTGACTACCGAAATTTGAATAAGGTCACTGTAAGGAACCAGTATCCCCTTCCTTTGATTCCTGATCTCTTCAATCAGGTTCAGGGGGCCCAATGGTTCTCTAAGTTTGATCTTCGGGGGGCTTATAACCTTATCTGCATCAAAGAGGGGGATGAGTGGAAGACTGCGTTTAACGCGCCCGAAGGTCATTTCGACTACCTCGTCATGCCCTTTGGGTTGTGTAATGCTCCCGCGGTCTTCCAGAATTTCATAAATGAGATTTTAAGAGACTACCTGGGGGTATTTCTTGTAGTGTACCTTGATGATATACTGGTTTGTTCCAAGGATTGGTCCTCCCACATTGAGCATGTCAGGAAGGTGCTCCAGGCCCTTCGGGAAAACAAACTGTTTGCTAAAACCGAAAAATGTGTGTTTGGGGTGCAGGAGATACCATTTTTGGGTCAAATCCTCACTCCTCATAAATTCCGCATGGACCCTGCCAAGGTTCAGGCTGTGGCTGAATGGGTCCAACCTGCCTCCCTGAAGGCGTTACAGTGCTTCCTGGGGTTTGCTAACTATTACAGGAGATTTATTGCTAACTTCTCAGTCATCGCTAAGCCTCTTACGGATCTTACTCGCAGAGGTGCTGACCTCCTCCTTTGGCCTCCAGAGGCGGTCCAGGCTTTTGAGGTCCTTAAGAAGTGCTTTATCTCGGCCCCTGTGCTGATTCACCCTAACCAAATGGAGCCATTCATCGTGAAGGTTGACGCCTCCGAGGTGGGAGTGGGTGCTGTCTTGTCCCAGGGTACCAGCTCCCTCACCCATCTCCGTCCCTGTGCCTACTTCTCCAGGAAGTTCTCGCCCACTGAGAGTAACTATGATATTGGCAACCGCGAACTCTTAGCCATTAAATGGGCATTTGAAGAGTGGCACCACTTCCTGGAGGGGGCTAGGCACCAGGTAACGGTCCTTACCGACAACAAGAATCTGGTTTTCTTAGAATCTGCCCGGAGGCTAAACCCGAGACAAGCTCGATGGGCGTTATTTTTTACTAGATTCAACTTTTTGGTCACCTATAGGGCTGGGTCTAAAAATATTAAGGCTGATGCACTGTCACGTAGCTTCATGGCCAGCCCTCCTTCGGAGGAAGATCCTGCCTGTGTTTTGCCCCCAGGTATAATCATTTCCTCTGTTGATTCTGACTTAGTCTCCGAAATTGCGGCTGATCAAGGTTCAGCTCCCGGGAACCTTTTAGAGAACAAGTTGTTTGTTCCCCTGCAATTCCGGCTAAGGGTACTCAGGGAAAATCATGACTCTGCACTATCTGGTCATCCAGGCATCCTGGGTACCAAGCATCTCATTGCCAGAAACTATTGGTTGACTGGTTAAGAATTGTAGTCGGCGGCTTATGGGCGCTCATGAAGAGTACGATTCATAGCAGCGCTACAACGCATTATAGATTCATATCGATCCAGTCCCCAGTACGGCTCAGTGCCCAACGAAGGTCTTACGACCGAAACGTCGACCTCTGGCATCTATCCTGAGAATCTAATAAATAAATATAATTTTTGAAACACAAGCAAGGTGTGCCGACTACAATTCTTAACCTACATCCGGGTTGGGACCCTACCTTGAACACCCAAGGATACCGGTGCTATCTGAACACAACCATATATTGGTGGCCTGGGTTGCTTAAAGACGTTAAGGCCTACGTCGCCGCTTGTGAAATTTGTGCTAGGTCCAAGACTCCCAGGTCCCGACCAGCGGGCTTACTATGTTCTTTGCCCATTCCCCAGAGACCTTGGACCCATATCTCCATGGATTTTATCCCCGATTTGCCTCCGTCTCAAGGCAAGTCGGTGGTGTGGGTTGTAGTATACCGCTTCAGTAAGATGTGCCACTTTGTGCCCTTCAAGAAACTACCCAATGCTAAGACGTTAGCTACCTTGTTTGTCAAACACATCCTGCGTCTCCATGGGGTTCCTGTCAATATTATTTCTGACAGAGGGGTACAATTTGTTTCATTGTTTTGGAGAGCCTTCTGTAAAAAGTTGGAGATTGATCTGTCCTTCTCCTCGGCCTTCCATCCTGAAACTAATGTCCAAACTGAGAGGACTAATCAGTCTCTAGAACAGTATTTAAGGTGTTTTATCTCTGACTGTCAATATGATTGGGTCTCCTTCATTCCCCTCACCGAATTTTCCCTTAATAACCGGGTCAGTAACTCGTCAGGGGTCTCCCCCTTTTTCTGTAATTTTGGGTTTAATCCACGGTTCTCCTCCGTTTCGCCTGGTGGTTCCAACAATCCCGAGGTAGATGTCGTTCATCGGGAACTGTGCACAGTCTGGGCCCAGGTTCAGAAGAACCTAGAGGCGTCCCAGAGCATACAAAAGACTCAGGCAGATAGAAGACGTTCTGCTAACCCCTTGTTTGTGGTCGGGGATCTAGTGTGGCTATCTTCTAAAAATTTGCGCCTTAAAGTCCCGTCCAAAAAATTTGCTCCCCGATATATAGGGCCGTACAAGGTCCTTAACCCTGTCTCCTTCCGACTGGAGTTACCCCCATCTTTTCGAGTACACAATGTGTTTCATGCCTCCCTCCTTAAACGCTGCTCCCCGTCCTTGGCTCCCTCGAGGAAACCTACGGTCCCTGTTCTCACCCCTAAAGGGGTAGAGTTCGAGGTGGCCAAGATTGTGGACAGCAGGATGGTCCAAGTCTCTCTCCAGTACCTGGTCCATTGGAGAGGATACGGGCCTGAGGAGAGGACTTGGGTACCTGCCCGGGATGTTCACGCTGGGGTATTGCTCAGGAGGTTCCATCTTCGCTTCCCCAATAAGCCAGGTCCACTTAGATAGGGTCCAGTGGCCCCTCTTAAAAGGGGGGGTACTGTAAAGGATCTGCCAGACACAGCTTCTGTGTCGACGCCCGTGGGTAATCAGCCTGCACATGCTCCTAAGTCTGAGAGAGTGACACGATCTTCTACCAGTCAGGTTGGGAGGCTGAGGAGTGGGTGAGCCTATCACAGCCTGGCCCACGTTTTATTTATTGCCTAAAGTGCATAAAAATGTAACTTGCCCCCCCGGTCGTCCAATAGTATCAGGGATTGGAGGCTTGTGTGAGAACATTTGTAGATTTGTGGATTTTTATCTACAGAAATGCGTGGAAACCTTGCCGTCATACATTAGGGATACTACAGATATGTTACAACGTCTTGATGGGTTGCATCTTGAGGATGACATGTTTTTGGTTACATGTGACGTGGAGTCCCTGTATACGTCTATATGCCACGACCACGGGATCCGAGAATCTAGACATTTTCTACAGATGACTAATCATGACCCGGACCTTATAGAGTTTAATTTGTGTCTCCTTGACTTCGCATTGACACATAATTTCTTTGTACTCAAGGACCGCCTCTTCCTACAGCTCCAGGGCACAGCAATGGGGGCTACTTGTGCGCCTTCATATGCCAATTTGTTCCTGGGGCTGTGGGAGAGGGATACTGTCCAACAGACCCCAGGTCATGATTCAGTGCTCCTGTGGTCGAGGTATATAGACGATATTCTATTTATTTGGCAGGGCTCCACGTCCAATCTGGAATCTTTTCTCGGTTTCCTAAATAGGAACGATATTAATATTAAACTCACGTGGCAGTACAGTCAAACTCGTGTTGACTTTTTGGACATCTGTATTTGCAGAGATGATAGTGGTTCCATTTCTACCGATATTTTTAGGAAAAAAACCTCCACAAATGCCCTCCTTCACGCTACATCTGCCCATTATCCGAAGGTCACAACATCTATACCTGTGGGCCAGTTCCTAAGGGCAAAGCGTATCTGCTCCAATGACAGCAACTTTGAGCGCCAAGCATTGGATCTGACGGCAAGATTTAAGAGTCGTGGGTATAGTCAGAGGGTTATAAAGAGAGGATATCTCAGAGCCAAAAACTCGACTCGTGATGGACTTCTGGTGAGTAGGCCCAAGAAGCATAATACTGATCAGAATGTCAGATTTATCACTACTTTTAATCCTCTTTGGACTAAAATCCGTGATATCCTGCAAAAGCATTGGCGGGTCCTTCTCACTGATCGAGATCTGGCAGGGGTTTTACCCAATTATCCCCCCATTACCTGGAGGCGTTCTAAAAATTTGAAGGACCTCTTGACAGCTAGTCACTATATCCCCAGTGCTCCCCCTAATCCATTTGGGAGCAAGGGCCCTCCTTGGGGTTCGTACAACTGCGGTAAATGTTCTGCTTGCAAATATATTCCACGTGCCTTCAACTTCTACAGCTCAAATAGAGGGAAAGATTATAAAATTGTCTACAACATTACGTGCAATACAGTAGCTGTGGTGTATTTTGCCACCTACCCTTGTGGTCTTATTTATGTCGGTATGACCACTAGGCAATTGAAGGTGCGGGTATTGGAACATGTGAGCAAAATTAAGTCGGCTTCTAATGCTGTGGATGTGGATAAACTCCAGCCTGTTGCGCGACATTTCCGTGAGTTTCACTCCTGTAATCCAAAGGGCTTTGAGGTACGTGGAATTGATAAAATCTCCCTGGGAAGCAGAGCTGGGGATGTGCGCCTGGCATTATTGAGAAAAGAAATGAAATGGATTACGTTACTTAATACCGTGGCCCCATTTGGTTTAAACGAAGCCACTAGTTTCAGGCCTTTTCTGTAATTTTTTAACCATGCGTGAATTTTATTTTCTCTAGGGTTTTCTTCTTGTTTTTTTATATCTACTTTTTATGTTACAGTTTACCCTGTTTAATGAGTGGGTCCATTTTCCTATACACCAGCGAAGATTTTGCATGTTCGCAATTGAAAATCAGAAGTGGAGAAGATATACATATATTTTTATATAATATACTCCTTTGATGCATTGTGTATTTTTGTATTATTGTTGTTAATGTACTTTCTGCATATATATGTTGAATGCTGCAATATGGAGTTTTATATACGTATATTTACATTATATTTTTAGTATATATATTTTTGCAGTATTCTGTATAACTACTTAAAATTTATTATATTACTTATTTTCATTGTATTAATTATCATTTTATTAAATTTTGTTTATATTTGTGTATATAATTGGATGGATTATATTTATTATTTATTATTATATATTGTGTTTTCTATCACTTGTTAACGTTATTATGTATTTTTATATATATATTTATTTATTTTATACACATTTTGCATTATATATATTTATTATTATGTAGTGTGTCTGATATCACTTGTCCACGTTATTCATGTATTTATATATATATACTTATCTATACACATCTTGTATTATATATCTTATTTATTATTATATATTGTGCTTTATATTACTTGTCTAAGTTATTTTGTATTTACATATATATATATATATATTTATTTACTTTATTTACTATTTATTTATCACTATTTAATTCTTATTAGCATTGCGCACGTTTCTTCTATATTCGCTTCGTTCACTTTTTATTATACTACTTTTGTACTTTTTATTGTAAGCACCGTCTTTATTTATATATATTTTTCTACTCGTTACTATTTATTAGTTATTATTTTCCATCTTTTATTATTTTTGACCTGCCCTATCTTCATAGGAATCCCCCACTCTGTCATCGTTATCACCTTAGTCTTGTCTTGCTACTTCTGTTGCCTCTCCTGTGGTGTTTGCACAGACGCTCGGCTGCGCATGCGTGGTGGGGCTCGCATCCGGGAGTGCCGCTTAGCGTTCAACGTCGCCATGGTGATGTTTTCATCATGCGGCGCTTTTCCATCTGACGCGCGGCGCGTCCCGTGATGTGCGCGTCACCGGGCATGTGTGTCGAGCGCCGATTTTCATCCATCACAGGTGAGTCTAACTACATCGTATCTGTACATAAACCCTTTGAGTTTTACTAAATTTAGCCTCCTGACGAAGCCGGTCTACAGGGCAAAACGCGCGTCGAGGCGTTTGTTCACCCATCCATCCTTCTGATCTTACACGCTCTTCACCATGTCTCAGGGTATGTGCGTGTCTTTTCAGCTTTTTTAGCCTCCATATTTTTGTGCTATTGTGTCTAGCTGTGGCAGTTATACTTTCCTTGGCTATTCGAGCCGTTATGCTATCTGTGCACGTCTTTAGCTGCACTTTCTACGTACTACTATATATTGTGTAGGTTTTGTACGTACCACCATATGTATACTATATTACTATATATTGTGTAGGCTATGATTGTATTTTTGTATATCGTCATCTTCAGCTGATAGCACTACACTATGTGTGGGACTTACCACCCCACACCCCTGGGCTTATAAAATTGTTATTACTAGTATTTGAGCGTGTTTTAGGTCAGTAGTGGACAGTTTATTCTGTTGGTCATGCTCTATTTCATCTGACCCTGCTGTACATGTCTTTGTGTATGTTGTATCATATCTCTTTTTCCATTACTTGTTATTTGTCATTATATTCAATAAAGATTTGTTGTACTTTTATTATTGAGTACATTATTTTTCTAAAGGGTTATGTCCCATTACGGTTCGTTTCTAGGTCTATACCCTTGTCTGTTTGTCTGTCGTGCACTTATTGAGCGTAGGGACCGTCGCCCAGTTGTACGCCGTTGCCTAGGACGGGCCGTTGCAAGTAGGCAGGGACTGAGTGGCGGGTAGATTAGGGCTCACCTGTCTGTCTTCCTACCCTAACATAACAATTAGTCACGAATTTCCCCAAAGTTTTGCATTTTCATAAATCCAAATCTTTTAGGATTCATCCCACATGAAACAATCAAAATGGCGGCAACCATTTTACAGGTCAGAAGGAGACTAGGCAGGCCGCCCACTCTATCACAGCCACTTAGGTGGGGTAAAGGTGTGAGTCAATGATGACTCAGTGAATGACAATCATATGAGTCTTAGCCACTATTATCAGCCTAACCAGAAAATGCTGGTGCTTTGTGAGGATACAGAGATATGAGAGAGAACATAAGACAGAGAGTGCAATAGTAAAACATAGAATACAGATAAATAGTAGATTAGCGTCTGTGAGTATGTTTCATAATGAGGAGAAGATAATGGATAGTTAGATTTGCAATAATTTGTTAGGCAGGTACAGGCAGCCATTGCTGTGAGTGAGTGCTGCTACAGCTATACAATTCTTACATTTATTTGTGTATCTCCAATTTTCATCGTATCATTCACAAATCTTCTTCAATAATATTAATCCAGGTGCTGATAGCATGTCGCTGCCTGCTGATAGCTACTGAGTCAAGCATTTATACAGCGCTGTTATTCTTCAGTCTGTGTTTAACCCCTTAACGCCGAAGGACGGATATATCCGTCCTCTGCAGCTTCTAGTTCGCGTAGGAGGATGGATATATCCGTCCTGTGATCGCGCGGGTACTGACAGTTTACCCACACAATCAACGGCAGGAGCACGGCTGTTATACACAGCCTGGCTCCTGCCGCAACTGCCGGAATCGAAGTGCGCTCCGATTCCAGCAGTTTAACCCATTAAATGCCACTGTCAATGCCGACAGCGACATCAAATGTGTTTGACAGAGGAAGGGAGCTCCCTCTGTCACCACATTGGCGCCCTCGCAAAGAAATTGCGGGTCGCCGTCGGGTTTCCATGGCAGCCGGGGGTCTAACAAAGACCCCCAGCTGTGTCTTCAGCAAATGCCTGTTATACCATGCCGGAGGCACGGCCTAATAGATTGCCTGTCAGTTTTACACTGACAGGCAACAATGCTTTGGTATACTAAGTATACCAAAGCATTATATATGCGATCAGCAGATCGCATAGTGAAGTCCCCTGGTGGGACTAAAAAAAAAAAATTTAAAGCAGTCAAATAAAGTTTGTGAAAAAAATAAATAAATAACAGTCAAAATAAAATAAAACTAGTTTTGACTGTTATTTTTTTATTTTTTATTTTTTCATAAAGGCCATAAATGAACATTTTTATACAGAAATATTGGTTGACCTCTTAATTTTACATTCTTTTTTTAAAGTTTTTTTTACGTTTTACATGTGATAAATACACACAGATACCATGGCAAACATTTACATTCTGTAAAAGGCTTGCTCACATAATTCAGGTTATTTTAAGATGTCTACCATCTGCAGGTGATTTTATTTAGTTAAAGTGTCAAAACAAATAATACATACACATATATGGTATCCCCGCGATCGTAACAACTTGAACAATAAAATGAACACATTAATTAAACCGCCGGATGAATGGCGTCCAAAAAAACCGCAAAAAACAACAGAAAAATTTTCTCTTTTCTCCCATTCCCCCCATAAAAAATTAAATAAAAGTTAATCTAGAAGTCCTATGTACCCCAAAATAGTACTAATGAAAACTACACCTTGGCCCGCAAAAATCAAGCCCACATATGGCCACATTGACGGAAAAATAAAAAAATTACGTCTCTTGAAAAACAAGTAATTTTTTTCTAAAAGGGTTTTTATTGTGCAAACGTAGGAAAACATATAAAACCTTTACATATTTGATATCCCCGTAATCGTGCCGACCCATAGAATAAAGTTAACATGTTATTTACGCTGCATAGTAAACGGCGTAAATTTATAACGTGAAAATAAATGCTGGAATAGCTGCTTATTTTCAATTCTCTCCTAAAATAAAGTTAATAAAAGTTAATTGATATATTATATGCATCTAAAAATGGTGACATTACAAAATACAACTCGTCCCCGCAAAAAACAAGCCCTTATACGGCTATGTCGACAGAATTAAAAAAAAGTTACGACTCTTGGAATGCGACCGTGAAAAAACAAAAACGAATCCTTGGTCATTAACTCGCAAAATGGCCTGGTTATTAAAGGGTTAAGTGACAAATGTTTTCAAATAAATAGATTTTAATTTAAATTTAGATCCTGATGCTGATAGTATGCCGCTGCCTGCTGATACAAACATAACGGACATGAAGTCACCCATTGTTTTGCATATTTAAAAGTGCCACCAAAAATTGGCATATTGTTTTGCGTTAAGCATTTATACGGCGCTGGTATACATCCATTAATGCCTAAGTGACAATTTTTGAAAAATAAATAGAGTAAAAAGCATTACTTCTTCACTTTCCAGGAATATCAGGCACACTGTCACTGGCACATGTAGTCGTGGTGGTGGAAGTGGTGGATAATATATATATATATTTATATTTATTTTTTTATTTAAAATAACACCAAACCTATTGCCACTCCCCAATAAAGGATAATTCTTGGACCTCATGTTTAAAAGCCATTGCTTCTTCTGATACCACCATGTTTGTATAAACATCGGCAGACATCTGCCATCAAAAAAAAGATATTTTTTTAGACTGTTTTTTTCATTTTGAAAAGCATAAAAAAAGAGTAGAGTGTATTTTTAAACAGGCTGTTTATTACGACCAGCTACCATCCGTTCACCCATAGCTATATACAGTATGTTCCTGTCACTTTGACATTAGTAATACTGTCTTAAAGTTAAAGGGGTTGAATACTGTCCTAGAAGACCTCAGAAAGTCATACAGGACTTTCCAGGGCAATTGGAGCACTTTGTTTTGTTACTATTAAAACTATTTAAAGGGAAGGGAAATCTCAGTTAAATGTTGTAATATAATAATAAAGATTTTAGGGATATAAAGAGGTAAAAAAAAAAAAAAGAATGACTAGAGATGCTAAAAATGGCCGAAAAATCATAGTCAGAGTTAAATTTCAAAATTGTGGCCATATTTGTTGTTGTCTTGCTAAGTACAGTAAAAAATTGTGTAGTACCGTGTTAGCCAGAGACAATATGAAATGTTAAATACTTTTGTGTCAAAAAAGACAAAAGTATAATAGGTATGATACCTTTATTGGCTAACCATAAAAGTTCTATATGCAAGCTTTCAGAGCACAGAGGCCCCTTCTTCAGGCTGCCTGAAGAAGGGGCCTCTGTGCTCTGAAAGCTTGCATATAGAACTTTTATGGTTAGCCAATAAAGGTATCATACCTATTATACTTTTGTCTTTTTTGACACAAAAGTATTTAACATTTCATTGTTGTCTTGCTAAATGATGATTTGATGCTTTTTTTTAGCATGACTATGCCATCTGAAAATGGGGTAGAGTAAAGTAATTAAATGCTTCCCATCACAAAGCTGCCTATTCTCACCCTAAATGGAAGTGCCACTTTCCATTAGAACGTGAATTGGCGTCTGCTTGTTCCCCCAGGAAATTGCTTCGGCATTCAAGGAGTTTAACAGAGGGAGGGGCTTTCGTCACGGGGTGCCACTGCAATTCCATTTGCAGCCAGACGCCTGATAAGTTATGCCAAAAGCATCTACCTATTTATCCATGCCAGAGGCATGACCTAATAGTTTGCTTTACAGGCAATAATGGTTTGGAATACTATGTATTTCAAAGCATTATAGAAGCAATCAAAGGATCAATGCTTCTAGTCACCTTGGGGAAGAAAATAAAAGTTAGATTAAAATTACCCCTTCCCCAAAGACATAAAAAATAGAATTTTCTTTTCTAATAAAACAAAAATATATATATTTTTTAAATAGTAAAAAAAAAAATATATATATATATATGGTACCTTTGCAATCATAGCAACCTGTACAAAACAGATAACACATTATGTAAACGGGGTTGCGCATAGCGTGAAACAAGAGAGTAACAAATTATTGTGGAATTTTACCCATTCCACCTGTAATTTGTTTTATAAAAATCAAGCAATCGATTATATGTGCCTCAAAATGGATAAGACAAAAATCAACACTTTAAAAAAAAAAAAAGTAAGCCCCCATATGGCTAAGTTGACGAAAAAATAAATACGTTTTGAGTCTTGGAAAGTAGTGCCTTTAAACTGTTCGTCCATAGCCCAAAATAGACTGGTACTTAAGTGGTTAAAATACATCTGATACATTTCTAGTCAATTTATAATGCACAGATCAAAAACACATTTAAAGAATTTAAGATTTAACTGAAGGTTTCCATTATTGATTAGGTGTTAGGTAATTTGGGTCTCTAGACCCAGACCTAGAAAGCTGCGCTATGTCTGACAGGGGAGGAGAGCTGGAGTTATAAGAAACAGGACCAACATGATAATAAAGTTATGCCACCTAGATGATACTACCATTAGGTCTACAGTTGTCATACCTCCTATTACCTCATTTGCACTTTCTACCTCCTACTTCCTATGATCTTATGTCACTTCATGCAGTAGAGTTATATCTGTTCATTTACTTACCTCATTGTTCGGCACCATTCACATCATGTTTTTGGCCTAGATATAACGTAAACGCCAGGACAAACTTACAAAGTATACGTTACAGGCTTTCATGGATCCCTAAGAAAAGGTATTCATCACCACTAAATTATTATGTGATACGTATAACATATCTTAACATAAATTCTCATTAGCTTTTCGTGAGAATACCTTATGGGAATAATCGAGTTAGAAACAGGAGGAAACAGGTTAAATAAAACAGTAAGGGATTGCAATAAATATGATGACGGTAAATAAATAATAAAAAGAAAGCATTTAACCCCTTCCCGCCACAGCCCTTTTTCAGATTTTAATTTTCGTTTTTTCCTTCCCACCTTCCAAAAGCCATAACGTCTTTATTTTTCCGTCGATATAGTCCTATGAGGGCTTGATTTTTGCGGGACAAGTTGTAGTTTTTTGTAGCACCATTTATTTTGCCATATAATGTACTAGGAAACGTGGAAGAAATTATTTGTGGGGTAAAACATGAAAAAAACAGCGATTCCTCAGTGGTTTTTTGCATGCCGTTTTTCCGGAATTCACTGTGCAATTAAAAAACCCAGTTTACTTTATTCTGTGGGTCAATACGATTACGGCGATACCAAATATATATAGTTTTTTCTATATTTTACTACTTTTACAAGTAAAAACCTAAGTGTAAAAAAGAAAACGTATTTTGTGTCGCCAAATTCCGAGAGCCATAACTTTTTTATTTTTCTGTCGATTAAGTGGTATGAGGGCTTATTTTTTGCGGGATAAGCTGTAGTTTTTAATAATACCATTTTGGTGTACATGCGACGATTTGATAACTTTTTATTTCATTTTTTGTGGAAGATTAGGTGACCAAAAAATAGAGATTCTGGTGTTTACAAAAAAATTTTTCACAGAGTTCACCGTTCGGGTATAAATAATGATATATTGTAATAGTTCAGTCTTTTACGGACGCGTTTATTTATTTATTTTTTTACTATGCTTTAGGGGGAAAATGGGAAAAGGTTTTTTTAAAAATTTTTTAATATATTTATTTTTTTCGTGATTATATTATATCGTCATTCTGATCAGGCTGCTATTAAGCCCCGCTGGAGGCAAGGCTTAATAGGTGCACAAAGATGGTGGACCTGGGGGACTTCATTAGGCCCCCAGGCAGCCATAGCAACCATCTCCCCCCTCGCGACCGCGTTGCGGCGGGCGCGATGAGCTGTTAGAGGGGGTCACCCCCTTCTTTCTAACGATTTAAATGCTGCGGTCGCTATTGACCGCAGCATTTAACGGGTTAAACGAGCGGGATCGCGCTCGAACGCGATACCGCTCGTTACTCTGAAGTGTCGGATGTAACATACAGCCGGCATCATATGGAGCAGGTTCACTCCGTGAGCCCGCTCCATACTTCCCCTACCCGACTTTGGCGTATGGATACGTCAAATGTCGGGAAGGGGTTAAACTACTAAAGACGGTAGTGACGAAGCATTAAATAATTATAAAGAAAAAAATAAGTTGTGTAAAAGACAAATAAATGCATCACAGAGAGACTCTTTGCCAAAGAAAGTACAAATAACCCCAAAATATTTTTTAACTACATACATAACAAGAAACTAAAAACTGAAAGTGTTGGCCCTCTCATAAATAATGTGGATGTACAACTGTAGCTGTGGCCCCCTTGACTACCGTGGCAAGCCTTTGCTATTTGCATAGTACACTGCTCATTCACTTTAAATGAGAGTGGCCACGCTATGCAAATAGCGTAAATCCCCATTGTGCGCTATGCCATCAACATAGCGCGCCAGCAGTGAATTTAGCGGCTGCTAGATTTGTAATGGTGGAGGAGGATGAGGAAAGGGGCAATATATTAAACATTTTCTTCTCTACTGTATATATACAGGAAAATCGAATGACAGATGACAAGATTAGGAGTAAGGTAAATTCTCTAATAAATGTCAACGGCTTATCCCAGCAAGAAGTCAAGCGCCACTTTAAAAACACTAAAAAAGACAAATCAACGGGTCCAATTGGCATACATGTTAAGTACTCTGATAGACAGACCCGTATTCCTAATATTTGAGGATTCTATTATGACAGGGTCTATTCCACAGGACTGGCGCATGGCAAATGTGGTACAAATCTTCAAAAAGGGGTCAAGGAGTGAGCCCAGGATGTATAGGCATGTAAGTTTAACCTCCTTTGTGGATAAAATATTAGATTTTTTTTAAGAGATGCAATCTTGGAGTATCTCAATGAAAATAAACTGTTAACGCAGCATCAGCATGGGTTTATGAGGAATCAGTCCTATCAAACTAATCTGATCATGGGATATGAGGAGGTAAGTTGTAGACTAGGCCTGGATAAGGCTGTGGATGTGGTGTATCTAGACTTTTCAATAACATTTGATACTGTGCAGCATAAAAGTTTGGCACATAAAATGAGAATGCTGGAACTGGAGGAAAACATGTGTAATTGGGTTGACAACTGGCTCAGTGATAGAAAACAGAGGGTGGTTATTAATGGTACCTCCTCAGATTACCAGTGGTGTTATACAGAGGCCAGTTTTGGGAACTCTTCTTTTTCATATTATTATTATTATTAACCCCTTAACGCACCAGGACGCACCGGTACGTCCTGCATTGAAGTGCTTTAAGGCACAGGGACGTACCGGTGCGTCCTGGCTAAAAACTGTCACCCTGTCAAAAGACAAGGTGACAGAACTGTGCCGTCAACTGTTTATGACAGTTGACCGGCACAGTAAGACGGCAGGGGACCATTCACAGAGGTCTCCTGCCGGCGATCTCTGTGATTGGTCAGTCAAAGCAGACTGACCAATCACAGCTCCATGACGTAGTGTATGTGATGGCGCTGGCTCAGCTTGAGCCAGCGCTATGACCGCCGGTAATCAGATGTCCGGCACCCCTCTGCAACGGCCAGGACCGGAGCTAGGCTCCGATCCGGCCGATTAACCCCTTCGATGCATCGATCAACGCGATCGATGCATCGAAGTGTCTTGTAGCCTGTCAGCAACCACGATGGTTGCCACGGGCGCTGGTGTCAGCTGTTTGTCACAGCTGACATCGTGCGCTAACTGCCAGGACCGAAGCTAGGCTCTGATCTGGCCGATTAACCCCTTAGATCGCACGCTATGGTTGCTAATGACAACCATCGGCACCCGCGGGTGTTCCGATGGTTGCTATGGCAACCGTAGCCTAACAATCGCTTCCTAGTATGGAAGCCTATTAGGCCCCGCCGGGAGGCGAAGCCTAATAGGCTTGCTGTCAGTGAATAGCTGACAGCTCTAATACACTGCACTATGTAGGTAGTGCAGTGTATTAGAATAACGATCAGGGCTTCATGCCTTCAAGTTCCCTAGTGGGACGCAAAAAAAAGGTAAAACTATTTAATAAAAATGTTGTAAAAAAGTTAAAAAAAATAAGTTTCATGAAAAAAATAAGTTTAAAAAAACACTATAACTGCCTTTTTTCCTATAATAAGTCTTTTATTATAGGAAAAACATAAAAACATAAAAAAGTACACATATGTGGTATCACCGCGTCCGTAACGACCCAAACTATAAAAATATCATAAAAACACAGAAAAAGGCCATACTTACAAATGGACACAGCCAGGTCAGAAACGCTGATGAAGGAGTGAGCAGGTGCTTTAAATAATAATAGCCACTCCCACTAGTCTTGAGGTGAGTGGTGTGTGTGGTGCATGGGATGTGTAGTAAGAAATAATAAATGAATAGTGTGTGTGCAAGTGTAATACTATAAGTGAAATATAGGGGGCAGTAATGAGTGAAGTGCCTCAATAGAAATAAATGGATAATGGGGTGCAAGTGTGTGAAACATGGAGGGATAGTGTGTACGTCATGAGGCACAACGTGTATAGCCAGGTAGAAGCCTATTTGTGATGCCTTGATAGTTCATAGAGCGGGCTACCCTGCTTGCTATGCCAAACAACAACACACCATGCTCTCCCAGCATCAAAGACCCGGCTGTGTCCAAGAGAAGCGAATATACGTAATAATGAAAAATACCTGGGGTATTAGTGATCATTCTGTTCCAGTTAAGGGACTCGCAAGTCTGGGGATCCTTGTCGTGGATTGCGAGCTTGCGTCCTTTTGGCCAAAATGATCACTAATACCCCAGGTATTTTTCATTATTATGTATATTCGCTTCTCTTGGACACAGCCGGGTCTTTGATGCTGGGAGAGCATGGTGTGTTGTTGTTTGGCATAGCAAGCAGGGTAGCCCGCTCTATGAACTATCAAGGCATCACAAATAGGCTTCTACCTGGCTATACACGTTGTGCCTCATGACGTACACACTATCCCTCCATGTTTCACACACTTGCACCCCATTATCCATTTATTTCTATTGAGGCACTTCACTCATTACTGCCCCCTATATTTCACTTATAGTATTACACCCCTAGATGATTACCCTGAGGGGTATAGTTTCCAAAATGGAGTCACATCTCAGGGGTTTCTACTGTACGGGTACCTCAGGGGCTCTGCAAATGCGACATGGCGCCCAAAAAACAATCAACCAAAATCTACATGCCAAGTAGCACTCCTGCCATTCTGAGCCCTGTGGTGTATCCAAGCAGCAGTTTATGACCACATGTGGGGTATTACCGTACTCGGGAGAAATTGGTTTACAATTGTTGGGGCGCTTTTTCTCCTTTATTCCTTGTGAAAATGAAAAACATTCAATATTTTAGTGGAAAGAATGTAGATTTTCATTTTCACTGCATAATTCCAATAATTCAGCAAAAAACTGTGGGGTCAAAATGCTCACTATACCGCTAGATAAATTCCACGAGGGATATAGTTTCCCAAATGGGGTCACTTTTGCCGGGTTTGCACTATTTTGGCCCCTCAGTGGCTTTGCAAATATGACATGGGGCCGCAAACCATTCCAGCAAAACTTGAGCTCCATAAGTCAAATGGCGCTCCGTCCTTTCTAACTTCCGCCATGTGTCCAAACAGCAGTTTGTTACCACATATGGGGTATTGCTGTGCTCAGAAGAGTTTGCTTTACAAATATTGGGGTGTTTTTTCTCCTTTATCTATTGTAAAAATGAAAAAATCTGAGCTAAAACTACATTTTATTAGAAAAAATGTAGATTTTCAATTTCACGGCATAATTCCCATAAATTCAGCAAAAACCGTGTAGAGTCAAAATGCTAACTATAGCCCTAGAAAAATTCCTTGTAGTGTAGTTTCCAAAATGGGGTCACATTTGGGGAGTTTCCACTGTTATGGTCCCTCCAGGGACATGGCAACGAAAACCATTCCAGCTAAATCTGTGCTCTAAAATCCAAATGGCCCTCGTTCCCTTCTGAGGCGTGCCGTGGGTCCAAACAGCAGTTTATTACCACATATGGGGTATTGCCGTAATCGAGAGAAATTGCTTTACAAATGTTGGGGTGCTTTTTCTCCTTTATTCCTTGTAAAAACTAAAACATTGTATGTTTTTTCAGAAAAAAAGTAGATTTTCATTTTCACAGACCAGTTCCAATAAATTTAGCAAAAAACCTGTGGGCTAAAAATGCTCACTATACCTCTTGAAAAATTCCTTGAGGGGTGTAGTTTCCAAAATGGGGTCACTTTTGGGGGTTTTCCACGGTTTTGGCACCACAAGACCTCTTCAAACCTGACATGGTGCATAAAATATATTCTAATAAAATAGAGGCCCCAAAATCCACCAGGTGCTCCTTTGCTTCGGAGGCCTGTGTTTCAGTCCATTACCGCACTAGAGCCACATGTGGGATATTTCTAAAAACTGCAGAATCTGGGCAATAAGTATTGATTTGCGTTTCTCTCGTAAAACCTTCTGTGTTACAGAAAAAATGTATTACAAATGAATTTCATTAAAAAAAAAATAGAAATTTGTAAATTTCACCTCTACTTTGCTTTATTTCCTGTGAAATGCCTAAAGGGTTAAAATACTTTCTGAATGCTATTTTGAATACTTTGAGGTGTGCAATTTTTAAAATGGGGTGATTTATGGGGACTTTCTAATATATAAGACCCTCAAAGCCACTTCAGATCTGAACTGGTCCCTGAAAAAATAGCCTTTTGAAATTTTCTTGAAAATGCGAGAAATTCTAGCTAAAGTTCTAAGCCTTGTAACGTCCTAGAAAAATAAAAGAACGTTCAAAAA
This sequence comes from Rhinoderma darwinii, assembly GCF_050947455.1. Lineage (NCBI taxonomy): Eukaryota > Metazoa > Chordata > Amphibia > Anura > Rhinodermatidae > Rhinoderma > Rhinoderma darwinii. The sequence continues at coordinate 191,420,167 of NC_134691.1, read as the reverse complement.
ACGATGCAAACATAAAGTAGACATATGGAAAATGTTAACTAGTAAATATTTTGTGCGATATTACGATCTGTTTTACAAGCAGATACATTACAATTTAGAAAAATGCAGATTTTTGCAAATTTTCTCTTAATTTTAGTGTTTTTTACAAATAAATATTGGATTTAACGACAACATTTTTTCAGTATCATAAAGTACAATATGTCACGAGAAAACAATCTCAGAATCGCTTGGATAGGCAAAAGCATTCTGGAGTTATTACCACATAAAGTAACACATGTCAGATTTGCAAAAATCGGCTGTGTCCACAAGGCCAAAACAGGCTTAGACGCTAAGGGGTTAATGACCTTGTATGGGGTATACAGAGTATAATTCTAATATTTGCAGGTGATACTAAGCTCTGTAAAGTAATCAACACAGAGGAGGATAATGTAATAATAAAGAGGGATTTGGGGAAGCTGGAGGTTTGGGCAAAGAAATGGCAAATTCATTTTTATGTAGATAAATGTAAGGTTATGCACTTGGGTCCAGGAAACAAATTCTATAATTATGCATTAAATAGTAAAAGATAGGTAAACCTGCCACTGAAAAAGACTTGGGCATATTGATGGACAGTAAACTTAACTTTAGCAACCAGTGCCAGGCAGCTTCTGCCAAGGGAAATAAAATGATGGGATTTATCAAAAGAGGCATAGATGGACACGACATGGACATAGTTTTGCCCAGTCAGATAACACATGGAATATTGTGTACAATCTTTGGCACCTGTGTATAAGAAGTAAAAGCTGCACTTAAGGACAACCAAAGTAATTAAGGAAATTGGTGGATTGCAGTACCAAGAAAGGTTATTCAGTTTAGTAAGAAGACAGCTTAGCGGCGAACTAATTACAATATACAAATATATGAATGGACAGTACAGAGATCTTTCTAATGATCTGTTAACACTTAGGCCTGTAACCATGCCAAGGGGGCATCCTCGCTGTCTAGAGAAAACAAGGTTTCACCCTAAACATAGACAGGGATTCTTTACTGTAAGAGCAGTGAGACTTTGCAACTCTCTGCCACAGGATGTTGTGATAGTTGGTTCATTGAGCAATTTAAAGGAAGGCCTGTATGTCTTTCTTGAAATATATAACATTAAAAGTCATGGGTACTAGATTCTGGAGATGGGATGTTGATCCAGGGATTTATTTCTACCATACTTGGAGTCGGGGAGGAATTTTTATCCTAATGAGGCAATTGGCATTCACCTCATGGGAGTTTTTCCTTCCTCTGGATTAACATGGCAGGATTATATGTTGGAGCTGATCAACCTGTGTCTTTTTTTAACCAGTTAAGGACTGCCCACTGTATCTATATCAAGCTGGTTTAAGATTGCTGGCCGAGCGATTAGGGAGCTGCATGTCATGTGCCCGGCAGGCAGAGACTGCCAGAGATCCTTCAGGGAAGGCAGAAGTGGTTTTTAGCCACTTTTGTCTTCCCTATACTCAATAAGCACTCTGTATAGAATAAAGGCTTCTGACTATATTTGTCCTGCTGGTCATGTGACTAGTCACATGATTTCTGGGATGCTGGTAGTAGGAGACTGCTGCTGGGTCTAACTAGATCCAGCACAGCTCTAGTAATGACAATATTCACTATAACAGGGCTGATCGGCCCTGTAAATTGGGCTTCTCTTCAGTGCCAGTTACAGTGGAAAAATATAGTGTAATAAAGTCCCCCAAAGGTATTTTCTGACCTTTGAGACACAGACCATACTAAAAAAAAACCTGAATAAAAATTCTAAATAATATAACCCCCAAAAAAATACTTCCCCACCAATAATTATTGTAACGCTAGCCCAGACCCAATTACACTAAGATAGACATGTAATATATCAGTGTATTTTAGAGTAGCTCTATATTAGTACCATAAAAAATGAGCCTCAACGTAAAAAAGCAATTTTACTTTTTTTTTTAACTATAAGCCTAAAAATGCTAAGATAGCACAATTTATCTATATAAAAATGATAAGAAAAGTGTCCCGCATTGATCATGACAAAAACGTTGCTAACCCAACAAATAAAAAAGTTACAGCTGTTTAAGTATCATATGCTAAAAATGGCTTAACGGTGTCTAGTCCTGAACTGGTTAACCTTAGTTACGATTTTCAGCAGGACTGCTGTTAATCAATAATTTCTGTTACCTCTATGTTTGGGCATTGCTAGGCAATGCCTTTGGTCTGAGTCTAGATTTGGTCATCCTTTAACTTTGCCGGGTTAATTAGGGCGGAGTACTTTTTTTGGGCTTATGTATATACTTCAGGCCTGGATTACTCAACCGCTGGTTATACAGTTTCTGGCATTTGCTAAACTCTTTCCAGATTCTAGTTGGTGACTTTTTTCTTGTCTATGTGTTTCTTTGTACTGTGGGACCTGTTGGTCCTCTATGAGATCTAATTTTTATATAGTGATTATATGTGTATCCTGGGATCAGTAGTTCCAATGATTTGTTTGCCTTTTCTGTGCATTTGATCTACTGCCAATCTGTTGTATCACCCTGCTGTGGGATAGTATTCAGATAGGATGAGTGAGTGCTGTTTATTCTTATCCACTGTCTATTCATCTATTAACTGCTTGCATGCTATTCATCTGCCATCCACTCCATTTATTCATAGTCTCCATCTTCTACTGCCTTCAGTATTCGGTTCTGCTTATCCACTGGTGAGTTACTTATGCCTTTTGTTTTTTGTCAGTATCGATGTGTGCTTCACCCATACAATAGTAGTTCTCTGGTATTGCGGTCTTGAACGTTACACTTATCAACTATGTAACTATGTCATTATTCCACATGATGTTTTTTTGTGGGATCTCACTGTATGTAATAGCATAGTCTACTATGCTTTTCCATGCTTAAAAAAAAGGTATATCAATGTATACCAGCTAACAGAGCCCTATGGGATTATCAGCGTGTATGCCGGGTGCTTTCCTCGTCTAGACGCTAAACGTGAATCACTCACGTGATATGAACAGAGCCTTAGATGTTAATTTTCTCTGCCCCCAGTGTGGGGAAACTTGAGCAATACATACTTTACTATTGTGCTATCTTTCTTTGCATAAATAAATATTTTTATGAAACTACAAATTACTAAATATTTTCACATACTCAATGACCTTCTTTTCTTGGAACGTGGGATTTTCGTCAGGAACTCAGCTGTAGATCTTTGAAGGTACTTGTAAGTCCTCTTTCATGCAGAAGTTAGAAACAATATGAATTACACCAACTGAGCTGATAGAATAAAGAAAATAAAACAAAATGATGTGCTAGGCTTCCTTGACACAGCATATTTTCTTTGGCTTGTAAGAAACACCATGAGTGTCATGAATTGTGTACATGCATTTTTTAATGTCATTTTTTGTATTTATACATTTGTAAAACACTTTTTTTTTATAGTGTTTTTCATGTCCTGTAGGGAAAACACCCAAAAAAAACACCATGCCTAGGGCATGCTGCGTTTTGAAAAAAAAACAACACTAAGGACCCAAAAATGCACACAAAGGTGAAGAAAAATGCCAAAAACAAAAGAGCATTGTTTAGGTGTCCTATATTTCACTATTGACTTTCAGCTAAGATCTGACCAGCAAGATGGCAAAATAAAAATAAAAAAACAGTAAAAACTTTTAAAATAGCACACAGTCTTTCCAAAAAAACGCAATCTGTTAAACCACCCAAAACGTCAAACACTCCTAAGTTTAAAAAAATGTATAAGCAGATGATATGACATTGAAGGACTTGACTACAAAGAGATTTTTGCATTCTTATGCAGCAGTCAATAAGAATTTTACATTTGCCACTGATAAAACTGAAATCATTCATAGTACAGAGATTTTAAACATCAAACTAAGAAAATTAATGTACAAGTTTATACTCAAAACCATGGGAGAAAAAGTTTTTTTTTGTTTTAAACTCTGTTCCTTTATTTTATCACGATATGTGGAGTTTGCTCTGAAACAATATTTACACACAGCTAAATAGAATAAAATCATTTATGTCCAACATATATCACATTTTTTATCTGCTAATCTTTCCAAATCTTTGGAAATGTTACATCATGAAATAAAACGACTCATATTATATACCCATTAAAATGCATAAGGCCTTATTCAGACGGCCGTCTTTGGTCCATGATACACAGACTGTGTGTCGGTTCTGGATCGAACACAGTTTAGGGAGCCGGGCTCCTAGCATCAAAGCTATTTATGATAACTATGATGATAGGGAATACTGTCCCGTACTGCAATCATGTTTTCCGTTTTTTCAGTACCCTAACATTCCCACAAATTAGCGTCAGGTATAGGGTCTCTGAGGTGTAAGGACAGGGCTTAGTAAGCCATTCTCCACATAAATATCTACTGAATATTGTTAGTGACAGGACTGAATATCTGTCCTGTTATCCTCCTAGTGTTAACGTGAGACAGGGGCGGTTTTGTTCCTTGTGTTCCCAGACCTGCCGCGGCCAAAGTCTTGGAGCATTATTTTGGCTAACTACGACAGTGACATACACTGATCATTCGCTTTGTCCAAGCAAGGAGTCTGGTAAGATCCACCCAATTTCTTTAATATGTTGTTTTTGTCATTTACTGTATTGACTTGAGTTGGATGATTTGGTGGCTTTTTCAGACAAACACCCTTCCTCATTTTTACGACGTAGATGGTAGGGTGCTGTTATGGTACGCACCCTAGCTGTTATATACCATATGTGTTGGTTGTTTTCTTTTAACGAAATTGACTAAGTGTTTATTTTTATGTAGCTACCTCTGCTGATTTTATTTTATTTTTTTAAGGTCAATAACCATGCACTAAAATATCTGTGGGTAAGCAAGGTAACCAAATAATAGCGATGCTTGTATTGCTTGTTTTTTTTTTTGCCTATGGCGTTCACCCAGTGGGTTAATTATTGTGATTTTTTGCAAGTTCATACTAGTTTACTTTCTTATTGCTTACATAATTATTTGTAAATGACAATATTTATGTATTGCAGTGTATTGCCTTCACCTGTGATTTAATATTAAGCCTTGTCTCTGGTAAGTCTTAACAGTAGGGCACTGAGGGCAGACATGGAGGCCTTTAATAGGCCTTGGGCTGCCATGGCAACCGAGAGCACCTGTATATCCATCACTGGAAGTAAAAAAATGAATGTTCCTACTCAATAATAACAAACAAAGATCTTGCAATCTATAAGGAATTAATAAAGGAAGAATATTGGAAAATTTTATAACTTTTAATTGGACAAAAAATAACATTAATTTGCTAAAACCAAACAGCCCCTTTAAAGGGTTAATATTGATGACCTATCTTTATGATAGGCAATGCATAGTTGATCGCTGGATGTCTGACTTCCGGCATCCCTAACAATCAGCTAAGTGCAGGGTTCTTTTAATTATACTCCAGCAAAGTCACAGAAAACCCCTTTAAATCTTTCCTAGAACAACAAACTTTCACTACTATAGACACAGTAGGGGAAATTATCAAAGTTGAGCACAGAAAAAGTGGTGCAATTGCCCATAGCAATCAATCAGGTTGCTGTTTTTATTTTCCAATGGGCCTCGGAAAAATGAGAGGTGGAATCCAATTGGTGCAATGAAAACTACTCCACTTATCCTTTTGTGATAGTTTTGATAAATCTCCCTCATTCACTAGCTTTTATGGTGTTACAAACACAACAAAACTCATATCTCTCGAGTGTGGGAAAGTTATACCTCACCGAATGGGTTCAAGTCATTACCCCTCCTAAACTAGTTTCCCCTAACCACAATGAGAGCTTATACAACAGTTTATTGCGCACAGTGAATATTATACTACTACTTACCTACATAGATTATTAAGATAAGTGCCCCAAGTATCACAGTGCACCATGTACATACTGTATCTCCATTTATTAGGGTCCAAGAATGTCTGGAAATAGCCCCAAACCTATATGAGCAGAAAATAATATCATGGGGGAATAGTGTATATGTATATATACATATATAGATATTTAAAATATACCTCAGAAATATTAAAAATGGGGCCACTTGTGGGTCAAATAACACATTTCTGCAAATCAGAAACCTCACCTAGATATTTTTATCAGTTGTGTTGCACATTTTAGATATTATTAAGCAGCTTAGAAATTCATGGTTTGATTGTAAAGTATAAATACATTTCTAAACATCTCACATTTTTTTACTTATACACTATAAAGAGGGAACATAAGATGAATTAAATATAATGGTATTAACAATATATCAAAAATCAATTAATTTTATTATAGTATTATCTGATGACAGTTGACTTAGTATATCATCATATGTAAATTATGTGTAATTTATATTCTAGTCACATTCACTATTATTTATGGTTTATGATGATCAGTAAGGCAGCATACACAAAGCCAAATCTGCGTGAGGTATAGTAAATAATATATTTTCTAAAGTAGTGCTTTTGCTCTTATGAGAATTTTCGAGTATCGTATTTTATTCCCATAAATTTGACGAAGTGTCCGAAATAAAACTTATTTTTCATTTTTAAAACAGACAGCTATATATCTAAGGGGCTAATTAGCCATCAGGCACTCATTGATATTTCAATAGAGCCCACATTAGTATTAGACAGTTTGACACATCTCTCTGTATAGAATCCTTTTGGCTTGTTAATTCAGTTCCAACAGTAATGATTTGAAAAGAATAAAATAATAAGTACGGAAGGTAAAAAACATAGTTTAGACAGACGGTGTCAGTGTATTTAGAGCATAGATTCAATACCGCAAGTGTAGGACCCACATTGCGGAATAAAATCCAGTGACAGTGTTTTCATTAGTGACTCACATTCTTACAATAATGTTCTAATCCATTGCATAATATTAGATGTTGTTTTTCTAGAACTGTAATATGAAATGATCACCCAGTGCTTGAAAAAGGTGCTTATTTTTGAGAAATGACAGATTTGGAATGAGCTTTACAATAAGCTGTGCTTTATTTGGTAACAGCAGTAGCAGCTTTAGTGCCAATTTTCTGCTGTTTAAGCTTATTATCTAATTGCATGCTTGCATTGACTTTAGAAACAGCATGACATTAAGTCTGACTTGTGCCTACATTCTGCACTAGTGGAATATTCAATTATTTGTTCTGACTTGTGTAATTCCCTGTATTCCAAGCTTGTTAATGTCATTACAGGACTGAAATAAAGTGATTATTCTAAATGAGTATTTATCCGCTAGGATATGCAAGTGTGTCATCCCCTCTACCCACACACTTCTCCTCATTTCTTCTTTCTGTCATCTCCTAGTGGAATGATTATGGCTTTCACTACCCCCCAATCCCAATCCCCCTCCTACTGGAGCAGAGCAACATAACATTGTAGGAGCTTTCTGAGAGACCTTGTCATTTTGCATGTGTGTATGTAAAATAAAATGAAAAAATTGCAACCTCGCGAGCCGCAACAGCACAGTTACAGTTAATGACCACTACTTCCACTCACAGTCAGTGATGACAGCTTGAACTAACTGGTAATGGCATGCCTGCTGTTGAGTCGCCCACTTATGTTATTCCTCCTGACATGATTTTGGAGAAGGGCTAATTTTTTTGACATTTGACCATGCAAATTTGAGTCCTGATACATTATTCTGCATTTACATTCTCCTACTGCTGCTGTTTAAAATGTGCTACAAGCTGTGGGAGCCCAGCTAATAAAGGCCACTGAATGAAAGGAAGTTAAATATGAATGTTAGAGGCAGACTTTAACTGAAGAACTTGCTTGTAAAGTTCAAAGATGACCTTCTGGAAATACTGGCATGCAAATCAAAGCAGACTTACTTCCAAACCATATTTTCTCTTTAGGAAAAAAAAAAAAAAAGTCATGCATTTCAGAATAATGAATTATTAAACTATTGTTTTCTACTATTCTAAGTAGGGCAGTGGATGTTTTAATGTATATATTATTATTATTTTATTTGAATAAAAGTATAAGAAAGTAATTCACATTCAAGTGGCTGTGTTACCAACATGTTATGTATTTTGCTACTTGATATTTTACTTGAATTTTATAAATAAGTTAATACATTAGATTTATTTCTCACATAGATAACCTGTTTATATAGATTATCCATTTAATTATAATTATATTGCAGCCTGAGATTATTCCCTCAGTGTCATATTTTATTATAACATGATAGTATTGTTGTATTACTCAGCTCAGGTGATAAAAATATAGAAAGAAAACTTACAATATTGGGAACTTTCCATATTGATGATCTTTAACTTATGCAATTCTATTATTATTCTGTTATTTACAGGTTGTATGTAGAAGCAATACTTGTGGTTTAATAACTGCTGTATTACAAGACTGCTGGTAGCTCCATTCTTTAATTAACTCCTAAAAGACCAAGCCATTTTGGCCCTAAGCACTATTAGACATTTTTGGTTTTTGTTTACTCACATTCTGGCGGTTATAATATTTAGATTTTGTATGTTAGGCGGTTTTTTTGCTTCATTTATGTAGGACAAGTTGTAGCTTTTAACTTATACTCATTTGTTTGAGTGAAATGCAAACACAGTACAACTCTGACATTTTTTACACTGTTTGCAATGCACTATAAATAACGTTAACCTTATTGTACAGGTCAAGAAAAATATGGGGATACCAAATATGTAAATGCTGTTTAGATTTTATGACTAACTTAATAAAAACTGTTTTGTAAAAAAAAATTGTTTATTCTTCATAGGTGCAGTATCATTACTGATCACATGTGTGTAGAAATTATAAGTTTGAGTGAGTGCGTGAATGTCAGTTAGGGCACATTTAGACGTCGCGGAATTGCTGTGGAATTTCGCTGCGGACAGTCCGCAGTGGAATTCTCCAGCGGCCGTTTTTTACATTTGTTTCAATACATTTTTAGGCAAGTTAGTTCAGACATTGTTGAAAACTCTGCTGCGGACCATAGGATGTGGTGCGGAATTTTCAGTCCGCAGCATGCACTGTCTGTTGCGGAGAAGAAGCGGAATTTCATTGCGTATTTCAGCCTTTGCAATGCAAAAACTGAAATATGTGGCAAGCCCGCTGTGTTTTCTGCAACATCTGAACATACATACATACCCAGTTAAAGGGGTTGTCCAGTTCCAGCACAAAAAAAATATAAAAATTATACCATTTTGTAATATTCTTTCTATATTAAATCTTAACAGTTTCCAAGATCTCTGCTTGTTGTTATTCAGTAGGAACATTCACGGTTTACTTCCAGTGGATAAATTCTGTCCATGGTCATGTGATGGACACACAGGTGCACAGCTCATTACAGTTACAGTAAGTGTATCAGAGCTGTGTTCTAAGAATCCCAGCACCTGTGTGTCGATCAAAAGACCATTGTCAGAATTTATCCACTGGAAGTAATGAATGAAGGTACCTACTGAATAACAACAAGCAAAGATCTTGAAAACCATGAGGAATTAATATAGAAAGTGTATTGAAAAATTTTATAATTTTTTTATCTACAAAAAAATAACATGAATTTGCTGAAACCAGACAACCCCTTTAATGAATGGCTAAATACATATTTTAATATTATACCTTAATAAGTAATACCATATAGACCATATAATGGTACACACATTACCAAAAAAAACAGCAAAACAGTTCCCAGATAAATAGTTCCATATATTACCAAAAAAATGTTGTCTTACATTTGCCGAATCGTGCCATACTGTGCCCAGAGAAATAGCACTTACAGCATAGTGCCCAGAAGAGTTGCACATACGTTATTGACATAATGTCACATCAGTTCTGTATATAGTGCCATACAGTACTCAAAGAAACAGTGTTATACACAGCCCTAATAAATATTGTACACAATGTCTGGTCCCCCATAGCAGAAGTACACCATAGATACACCCTGTTCACATCCTAAGGGCATGGCCCCCACATGGCGTATTTCTTCCGCAACTGTCCGCATCAATGCCGCACAGAATCTGCGTTGCAGATTCTGTGGCGGATCTTCCCAAAATGTGCAGTAAATTGATGCGGACTGGCCGTTGCGTATTGAAGTGAAAGTACTTCCCTTCTCTCTATCAGTGCAGGATAGAGAGAAGGGACAGCACTTTCCCTAGTGAAAGTAAAAGAATTTCATACTTACCGGCCGTTGTCTTGGTGACGCGTCCCTCTTTCGGCATCCAGCCCGACCTCCATGGATGACGCAGCAGTCCATGTGACCGCTGCAGCCTGTGATTGGCTGCAGCCGTCACCTAGACTGAAACATCATCCTGGGAAGCCAGGCTGGAGAAAGAAGCAGGGCGTTCTCGGTAAGTATGAACTTTTTTTTTTTACAGGTTGATGTATATTGTGATCGGTAGTCACTGTCCAGGGTGCTGAAACAGTTACTGCCGATCGCTTAACTCTTTCAGCACCCTGGACAGTGACTATTTACTGACGTCGCCTAGCAACGCTCCCATAATTACGGGTGCACACACGTAGTCACCCGTAATTACGGGAGCCCCATTGACTTCCTCAGTCTGGCTGTAGACCTAGAAATACATAGGTCCAGCCAGAATGAAGAAATGTCATGTTAAAAAACCAATACGCATCCGCAGCACACATAACATGTACATGACATCTGCGGACTTCATTGCGGAATTTAGAATCTCCATTGAAGTCAATGGAGAACTTCCGCAATGAGTCCGCAACCAGTCCGCCACAGGTCCGCAACATCCATTGTATGCTGCGGACACCAAATTCCGCACTGCAGCCTATGCTCCGCAGCGGAATTTTCCGCCTCGTCTAAACGAAGCCTACTAAAAAGAAGTGGAAGGCAATGGAGAAACGGGTCCACTGCGGATTAACGCTGCGGAGTGTCCCCAGCGGAATTCCAGAGCAATTCCGCCACGTGGGGCTTTGCCCTAACTCTCTTCCTGCTAGACATTTATTTTTTAACAGGCCATGGTCAATTGTCCCATGGCCCTTATGGTTAAAGTAGATATGATCCTGCTCCAATATTGTATGTTTCCTGTAATTATGATTCTTTATACGGAATTCCTAAATGACTTTTAAAAAAAACTTTTTGCCCAGATGGTACTACACAGTTCCCAGATATATAGTTACAGAAAGCTTTTACTTCACACTATGCTTGGAGAAACAACACATTCATTGTGTAGATAGCGACACAGTGCCAATATGAAAATTTTTACCTCTTGTTTTGTTTCTTTCTTGAAAATTATGCCAAAAAATCATCAACAAGCAAAAAAATTACTTGGTAGAGAATAGTCAGGAGTCATCTAGATCAGAAATCATAGGTTCCAAAGACAAAGCTAGAAACTTACAGGAAAGCTAGTAATAGGAATAAACCACTATAACAGCCACCAGATATAAAAAAATGTAACAAATCCATAAAAAATTCTGCAATATACTATTTTCCAATAATTTTCACTTAAACTGTTAAGTTCCGAACAGCAAATTTCTTGTAGCCCAAGGGTATTCAAACAAATATATATTTAAAATTATTAATTCTGTTTATGGTCATACAGGAACGGTATCATTTAGAAAATGCTACAGATATCCCTTAGGCCCCATGCACACAACCGCATTTTTCAATTACGGTCCATAATTACAGACCATAATTACGGACCCATTCATTTCTATGGGCTATGGAGACCTTTCCGTATTTTTGCAGATGGGTATCCGTGCCATGGAAATGATAGAACATGTCCTTTTTTTCCGTATTTACGGCACGGACTCCACATAAAAGTCTACGGGCGCTTCCATAATTACGGACGGCTATGGATGTGCACCCATAGTCCTCTGTAATTATGGTAGTGTTGCTAGCGACGCCAGGTTTTCAGATGTTGCATACCATTTGTAGCTTTCTTCTTCATTTTGCGGATCCGTAATTTACGGTGTCCGTGTTTATGGACACCATCCTGTATATTCGTCCTGTATATGCGAAAAAACACATATGTATATAGATAAATATATATACGCTGTTGCAGCTCTGTAACAATTAGTCTTCTTCTCGCTCCGTCAGCCTGGATCGCTGTGAGGGGAGAGCGAAGAGGGCTATAAGGCTATATTCACACAACAAGAAATAAAAGGCAGTTAAAAACAGATCAACTGTCAGATTTGTATGGCTGTTTTGCATCAGTGTGTCTCAAAATTTGAATCCGTTTCCCAGCCGTCTGACCTTATTTAACCGCCATTTGCCATCTGTTTTTCATGACCGTTAAAAAAAATTGATTAATTTTATGTGTTACGTTTTTTTTGTCCCAGCCCCCTGAAAACACCATAGTGCCCATGTAGTTAGTGCCACAATACCCCTGTAGATAATGCCACTGTGCCCATTGTAGATAGTGCTGGTGCCCACATAGATATTGCCCACTGTAGATAGTGCCACAGTGCCCACATTGTACCACAGTTCCCACTGTAGATATTGCCCACATACTGCCACAGTTCCCACTGTAGATAGTGCCCACATAGTGCCACACACAGTGCCGATGTAGATAGCGCCAAAATGTCCCCTGTAGGTAGTGCCCATATAGTGCCACAGTGCCCATCTAGATAGTTACCCCCCCTGTAGATAGCACCCCACACCCCTGTATATAGCATCACCCTCTACAGATAGCGCCACCTCCTGTAGATAGCACCATTCGCCCATGTAGACAGCAACATCCCCCTGTAGCTAGCACCATCCTGCTGTAGGTAGCACTATCCCTCTGCAGATAGCACCATCCCCCTGTAGATAGCACCATTCCCCTGTAGATAGCACCATCCCCCCCTGTAGATAGCACCACCCCCCCTGTAGATAATGGCACCACCCCCCCTATAGCTAGCACCATCCCCCAGTTAGATAGTGCCACCCCCTGCAGATAGCACCACCACCCTGTAGATAGCACCACCGCCCCCCCCCCCTTCCTGTAGACAGAGCCATCTAAGCTTCCTCTAGGTGCGGAATCCCCATTCAGAGCGCTCTGCCAGGGATTCCGCTCCTAGTGGGAGACACTGACGTCTCTGACCATATATGGACAGTGACGTCAGGGACTCCCTCTAGGAGTGGAGTCCCAGGCCACAATGTTGCCAACGCTCTGGCCGGGGATTCCGCTTCTAGAGGGAGCCCCTGATGTCACTGTCCATATGTGGACAGAGACGTCAGGGGCCCACTCTAGGAGCGAAATCCCAGGCCAGAGCGATCTGACCGGGAATTCTGCTCCTAGGGGGAGCTTAGTTGGCGCTATCTACAGGGGGGATGCTATCTACAGGGGGGGTACTATCTACAGTGGGTGGTGCTATCTACAGGAGAGGTGGTGCTATATGCATGGGGTGTCACTATCTACAGGGGGATGGTACTATCTACAGGGGTGATGGAAAGACATCGGGGGCTTCCTCTAGGAGTGGAATCACCAGCAAAAGCGCTCTGACTGGGGATTACGGTCCCAAAGGGAGCTTAGGTGGTGCTATCTACAGGCGGGTTTCCGCTATCTACAGGGGGATTGTGTGTGTCTACAGGGGGAGTGTATTACGGGTACTCAAAGCCCGGGTAAACATGAAAGTGCAGTGCTGCTTACAATGAAGCAGCACTGCACTCATTAAACCTGTTCCAGGCTGCCAATGTTTATATACGTGACAACTGCATTGGGCATCGGGAGTTGGAATGTATATAGCCGTATGGCTGTCGTGAAGGGGTTAATCTTATAATATATTTTTATAGGGTTTAGAGCTCGGTTTTTTTCTTGTACAGCGCTTTTAAATTCCTTGCTTCTCTTTACACAATCATAGAGTTGAAGGTTGTAATAAAAGGCGAGAATTCACTTTACGATTTTGTCTTTATTCATTATAGATTGTTTTTTCAAATTGTAATTTAAATTTTTTTAAATCTGGAAATTTATTAAAATGCTTGATTTGCTAAAACTGTATTACCCTCTTTAAGTGTTGATTTGAAAAAATGGTTTACCTGATCATGTTACCTTTAACTTACCTGTAGAAAAGTTATTATAAATTTATATCTATAATAAGGTCAACAACAAAGAAGATGTCATTTTCAATATAAATATGAATATGCTTCCTCTACATTTTCTTCAATCCTGATTCATTTATTATTAAAATATTTCCATTAGTTTTTATACACTTATCTAGTTTTTGGCAATGATTTTGCTTGCTACTTTTACTCGACTCCAGGAATGCAGGAAAACTGTATTATACACAAACAAATCTAAAGTTCATTCTTTATTATTTAATATAATTTCTTTATCAATTCCTGACTATTTTCAAGATCTCTGCTTGCTGTCATTTAATAGGAACCTTCGTTATCGTTTTATCATTTATCATTTTATAGAAATCTCTCTTGGTCATGTGATAGGCACACAGGTGCTCAACTTGTTAGAAGACACATCTGTGATATTCTGTGTATGGAAGATACATATGTGATTTACTGTATTGTAACTGTAATTAACTTTCATTAATTATATTTCCACACTAAGCTAACATTTGGGGAGAACTTATAGAATGATGTGGGATTTTCTTTCTTGTTCTATCAAGACTCTGTTCACATCACTTCCAAATCTTCGGACAGTTTTTTATAATATTTTGCTGTTTTTTCCCCTGGTGGCTGAAAAGGAGGGGTTAAGGTAACGGTGGGATATGTGTACTGATTTTGATGATGGATTTTTATTTTTTATTTTTTACTATTTCTGTATTGTTATATTATGTTTTGATTGACTGTTATGGAATTAAAGAAAATATTAAAATAAATTGTGAAGAAAAAAAACAAAACCGGGTCAGACATATATTTCGGGAATATTGCCTAACATATACCTTTGACTGAAGGCTCTGACGTATGCAATTGTACGGGCATTCAGTGGCATAATTCATTCATGAGTTCTCATGATAAAAAATACAAGCACTAATCTATTCTTTGCGGGATACATGTGCATAGAAGGTGTAGCTTTTTTATACAGCAAAAAAAAGGTATACTGATTCTGGTGAATGGAGGCCTATGGATGCGTTTGGCATATACCCAAAACGTTGGGCTCAAATGTAATGTGAACAGAGCCTTACTTTTAGTAATAAATAACTCTGTTTCAAATACTTGTTTCCATATTAGGGTGTGTTCACATGTGTCAGTAGTACCTTGGTTCACCAAATTTTGCCACATTCATTGGCCAACCTATCCCCGCTCTGTGCTGTACATATAGTAGGTAGGCATGTGAGCCTAAAAGCGAAGTGCAAGAAATGTACAGCACTGTGTACTCACCCTGTGATCCCCTAAAGAAGCTGGCTGTGTTAAAATAAGATTAATTACTGACTATATATATATATATATATATATATATATATATATATATATATATATATATATATAAAATTATATAATTGTATACATATATAAGATGCAGCAGCATGGAGGACATTATCCAACAATAATGAGTAATTAAGCTGAAAAATCCAGCACTGGGATGAGATATAGATCTTACCAGAAGCTGCTGCACATCTGTGTATTTTTTTTCACTCTGCTCCTGCTCTCCCTCCCCGCTCCATAAACTTTAATAAGCAGCGTGTCTGTGACTCTTACTATGCTACCTGCTCCCTCCTCGTGCTCCCTCTCCTCTCTCCATGGACTTCTATGTGCAGTCTGTGTACAGACTCAACCCCACTTCTTGTAGTCCGTCTCCTCTGCTCTGTAACTAGGGATAGATTTTTCTTGACAACAGGGGGTGGGCAGCAGATTACAGAAAGATAGACACCTAGTGGCAGTAACTTCACACAAAGTTAGCATGGATGAAACCACAACATTTTATCAGAAATTAAATAAAGTTGATATATTAGGTATACTATTAGAGTAGCATCAGTTGTTTGAAAGTTAATGTCCATTTAATATTTACACTACAAAACAAAAAAAACCAATAGAAAGTGCTATTGTTTTGAATTCCGTTCCGAAAGAAAATCTAATAAATATAAAAAATACAACTCTTCTCTAACACAGTACATCAATGAAAAAAACCGAAGAAAAAAAAACTTTACGGCTGTCAGAATGCGGCAAGACTGCATCCTTAAAGGGTTTATGTGGGGACTGAAAAGTATTAGCAGTGTACTCTCTGCAGTATGTGAGTACACTCGCCGATATCCATTCTGGTCCCCCGTCGCGCTGATTATGAGATATTAATAGATTTTTTATAGCGCTGGCGGTGGACCGGATGTGTAGTTGCACAGTCTTCCTTCATGACGACACGACTCTTAGTCATGTGACCGGCCCTGCTAGACTCTATGTACAAGCAGTAGCAGTAGTACAGCGATTACATAGAGTACAGAGTGGCCTGTCACATGATGAGTCATGTTGTCATGGAGGAAGACTGTGCAACTAGATTTCCGGTCCCCTGCCAGCGATATAAAAATCTATAGTCAGCACGGCGGGGGACAGGAATGTATATTAGTGAGTGTACTGACATACTGCAGTGAGTACACTGCTAATACTTTCGTTCGCCACACAACTCCTTTAAAGGGCTTTTCTATCCCATAAAATGATGGCACATCACTAGGATATGCCATGACTTTCTGATCACTGGACTTCGTCCTGAAACTGTAGGGGCTGCAGTGCTGATTTAGCACTGTGCCCCATTCCCAGTTTTTCCCTTCACAGTGGTGCTCTCGGCCACCTGCTTTATAGGGTACTGCTCCATTCAAGTGAATGGGGCCGTTCTGCAGTTGGTAGCTAATTGTATACCTTCTTTATGAAAATGCATTATCTGTAGGTAATGTTTTTACTTTAACTAAACTGTATGTTTTAATGCAATAAGGACATTATAGAAATGCTTAAATCTACGATGTAACAAAAAGATATGATTACTGTTTAACAATAAATTGATTATAATTTTTCTACGTTTTTATAATCATATTCTAAGGCCTCATCAACACAACCGTATTTTTGTGGTCGCAATTTATCTGCATATTTGAGGATAAATTGTGGACCCATTCTTTTCTATGGCCCCCATGGAATTACACAGACCTTAGTTAAACAAAAATACCTAATTTTGTTTATTGTTAAAGGTGGGACATAACTATACACCCCAGGTACTATTACACACATAATCATCACTTGAACAACCAATTGTTTTTTTTAAAAAAAGTCTTATAATTAGTCAAATGGAAATCACCTCTCGGCATTGTGATGTGCTGTACTTCATCTGTAAATAGAAGGAATCTATTAATGAGCCATTTTCCTGTCAAAAATGACAACATAAAGATAACATGTGACAATGTGATTGAAAAGTCAGGAGATGAATAAAAAAATAAAACTAAATGTCACTGAAAATCCAATTAAATTTATCATTACAAAAAGTAGAGAACATGGCACAGCTTTTAATCTGCCAAGATAAAGTGATCCCCAAAAATGAATGACTATGCAAGGAGGCTAGTTAGGGAAGCCAGTAAAAAGACACCTATGGAGGAGTTACAAACATCTGTGGCAGAAATAGGGTAGACTGTGCATGTGTTGGATTGGGGTTCCTTGGGCCCACTAGGGGAAATTATTCTGTGGGTCCTACCCTCCATCTAAATAGAACATGTACAAGTTCACTTTTACTTGAATGCAGGGCCGCCATCAGGGGGGTATTAGGGGTACTGCTGTAAGGGGCCCGGCCAAACCTAATTGAAAGGGGGCCCGGCAACTGCCCGCAACTTGCCTTTGGTAGAAAAAAACAGGCCCCTGCGATGGGGCCCGTTTTTTTCACCAAAAGAATGTCATGAGCTGCGGGCCCCCCCCTCTTGTCATGGGGGCCATCAAACACCGCACGCTCGCGCGCACCCGCGAACAACGCGCGCACCCGCGAACAAAGCGCGCACCCGCGGACGGACACGCGCACACACAACTTACCTGGGCCTCCTACTCCTTCTCCTCCGGAGCGTAGCTGCGTAAGGAGAGGCGGAGGAGTCCAGTTGTAGCGCGGCGGCAGGCGTTCTCCGATCCCCGACATTTTCTGGAGCCTGGCTGGAGGTGAAGGACTGGACCTGGAAGACTGGACCTGGAAGACATCGCCTGACAATGAGGAATGGAGTGGGAGCCAGCAGCTCTTCTGACACAGTGAGTAAAGTGTCTGAAAGTGCTGATTATGTATGGCCCTGTTCACACAGAGTATTTTGCAGCCAGAAAAAATCTGCCTCAAAATTCCTTAAAGAATTTTGAGGCAGATTTTGACCTGCCCACACTATCTTGTCGCATTTTTAGGTTGCGTTATTTGCCCGCGTCGATTGAGGACAGCAGACAAAAAACGCAGCGAAAAATGCATTTTCTGCCTCCCATTGATTTCGATGGGAGGTCGAAGACGGAACCGTGGCAAGAAAGCACGTGCTGCTTTTTATTTTTTCCGCGACGGGCTTACATTGATTTCAGATTAAATCAATGGGAGGCGGTTTTGGAAGTTTTTTGGTGCTGATTCTGAAGCAGTGTCCGAGCCAATATCAAGGCCCAAAAACTCTGTGAACTGGGCCTTATTGTTAGGCCTGGTTTACACGAGCGTGTGCGTTTTGCGCACGCAAAAAAAGCGGCATTTTGGGTGCGCAAAAGGCACATAACAGCTCTGCGTGTCATCAGCGTATGATGCGCGGCTCCATGATTTTCGCGCAGACGCCATCATTATGACACTCCGTTACAAAATACAAAAATGTATATATAAAAAAAAATAAAACTTGGAGAAAATCAATAGCTGCAGTCTGATTATCCGGATGGGAAGGTCCATGGCTATCGGCCCCCTCCCATCCTAAAAACACCAGCCTGCGGCTGCCAATTATGTTGGTTGGGCCGCTCCTGATGGTTCTCACCTGTTCCAAGTACCCTAGGTGCGTTGGGTACTGGGGTAATTTCTGCAAAAGGTGGACATAGCACATCACTGACTGACACCAAGCCCTAGCGATTGTAATGGAGAGGTGTCAGTCAGACACCTCGATTACTAGCGCTGTTACACAGTTGAAACGTCATAAGCGCTAACCCTAACGTTTAAAACTCTGTAGAACAAATGACGAAGCTCTTTACAATGTTTATATATATTTATTTTTTCTTTCACTTAATAATTTTTATTATTGCTAAAGGTCCAAAGCGATGAAGAGCAATCCCAGCAATGCCAACTGCTGTGTCTGGATAGGGCAGAGGGAGCGGCTCAGCTTCAGTGTGTGGTAAGCACTTGTGAGCTTGATGCCCCCCTGCTGAAGAGAAGAGAAGACTGCAAAGGTAAGTATAAAATGAATAAATGGGTTACATATAGAACTAGAATAATATTTACACACAGGGGTGTAACTACATTGTGCTGCGCCACACGCCACACTTTTGAATAGCCTCGTCCACCTTAAGCATGGACCCCAGAACCGACATAAAAATCTAAAAAAATGTACTCCCCACTATTCGCTCCTCTTGCCTTCATGGCCTGGTACACAAGGCCCACTGCCACATCCGGCCGGGCAGCATTAGTAAATTATATAAGACGCAGCATACACCGTCCTAATGCTTCGTTAAATACGAGGATCCAGTTTTAAGTGGGGCTCGCCCATTCCAGGTCGACCCACCCCCCTCTAACCGCAATTGTTATGCCACTGTTTTAACAACATTTTTCTCCTTTGCTGTTATGCATCTATTTTTGATCATAGATGGGGTTTTAAGATTGTACCAAAACAAATCCTGTATCTTCTATTTTGTTTATGTGAACCTGTCGGCCTGTTAATGTTGCCCTAACTGCGGGCAGTATGATATAGTGACAGGTGCACTGATTAAACTAAACTATGTGTTACTCTAAAGTGCTGCGTCATTTTAGAGAAGTCATAGCTTTAGCAGTGACTTGTGTCCATTGTTAGGGCAGAATGAGTGTGCTAAAAGGTTCCTTTTAAAGGGCTTTTCCAGTCCCTAAAAAATGATGGCCTATCCTCAGAATAGGCCATCAATAGTTTATGGGTCTGTCCGAGCGCTGCTTCCGCTTCATTTCTACTTGCTCACTGTGAATCGTCGACACGGATGTAGCGGCGATTCACAGTATTGCAGCCTTCTCACAATTAGGGGGGATTCACACGAGCGTGTATTCGGTCCGTGCGGGCCGCGTGGTTTTCACGCGCCACGCACAGACCAATACAAGTCTATGGGGCAGTACAGACAGTCCGTGCTTTTTGCGCAGCGTTTGTCAGCTGCGCAAAAAGCACGACAGGTTCAATATCTCCGCGTATTTCGCGCATCACGCACCCATTGAAGTCAATGGGTGCGTGAAAACCACGCAGGTCGCACGGAAGCACTTCCGTGCGAACCGACTGAAACAGCGCACCAGCTGTCAAAAGGATGAATGTAACCAGAAAAGCACCACGTGCTTTTCTGTTTCCAAACATCCAAATGGAGTGTCTTTGAGATGAGCGAACCCGGACAATCGAACCGAACTTCACCGGGTTCGGCCGAACTCGTTTTGGCCGAACCCGGCAAAAAAAAATCCGGTACGCGACGTCCGTTTCAGCACCATGGACAGTGACTACCGATCCCAATAAACATGAACCTGTAAAAAAAAACGAAGTTCTGACTTACCGATAACTCCCGGCTTCTTCCTCCAGTCTGACCTCCCGGGATGACAATTCAGTCCCAGTGACAGCTCCAGCCAATCACAGGCCAAGCACAGGCTGCAGCGGTCACATGGACTGCCGCGTCATCCAGGGAGGTGGGGCCCGATGTCAAGAGAGGCGCGTCACCAAGGACGCGTCACCAAGGCAACGGCCGGGAGGGCAGATCTCGGTAAGTACGAACTTTTTCTTTTTTTTTAACAGGTTGCTATATATTGTGTTCGGCATTCACTGTCGAGGGTGCTGAAAGCGTTATTGCCGATCAGTTAGCTCTTTCAGCACCTTGGACAGTGACGGGCGTCGACTAGCCTCATCTCTATGATGGCGGCAGCGCGAAAATCACGCATCATACACGGATGACACACGCAGCTGTCAAATGGTTTTTGCGCGCGCAAAACGCTGCGTTGTTTGCGCGTGCAAAAACGCAACGTCCGTCTGTATCTGCCCTTAAGTGAATATGAGAAAGCTGCAATACTCTAAATTGCACTACATCTGTGTCGACGATTCTCAGAGAGCAAGTACAAATGAAGGGGTAGCATGATATAGTGCTGGACGGAGTACCGTTAACAGGCGGTGCCACGGTAGGGGGGCCCAGACAATTTAGCTATATGGGGCCCTGAAATTCCTGATGGCGGCCCTGCTTGCATGGCAAACATTGCTGTTATCATTGCATATGTAGGACATATAATCATCATTAAGGTCTACTAGGTTATATGTAAATCAACCCATAAGAAATATGAGACCTCAAATAGAGGATATCGTCTGTTACAACTTTGGGACCCAATATTGTGAAAGTGTCTATAGCCACTGGAGGATCCTCTTGTTCTTAGGTGGGCCAGTCCGACCCTGGACTGTACATGCTACAAATTTGGCACAGGTGCTTCACCAGTTTATGCTTTTTTGAAGAGTGGCAAGGATTATTACTGTTACTTAGAGAGCACCAACATATTTTGCAGCGCTGTACAGAAGTTGTCATCACTCTCTGTCCCGAGTAGGGCTCACAACCTAAATTCCCGTTCTGTATGTTTGCCAAACGGTTTGAAATCTATTCAAGCGGAAAAAGGTTCTGTAGTCTGACGAAGTTAAAATTGGCAACAAATTTGCAGAAGAATAGGGAATAATTTCAATATCCTCATAAATGTAATGGATATATTCTCATATAAAGAGAACATATGTCTTATAGGATAGGAATGGTTCACTTAGTTTACAAAGTGCACCTCCTTGGTTTTCTTAGAACTGGTGACAAGCAATTTCTATTGTTTTTGTCTGATTTTTCACAAACTGGTGTCTCTGTTTCTATTTTATCCTTTGGGAAGTAGATGCCTTCAAAAGGGAAAATTAATCTCATTTTCATCCCATGACTCATTAACAACCTGCACGGGTACTTTTAATGAGTTCAAATAAGAACCCTTGTAAGCTAATTTGTACAAACTACACAGTGTGGCTCACAGCGGGGAACGCTAAACATCAATAACCTCTTAAAAGTTTGGTAGCAAGTTATTTCTGTCATAGCTTTCATCTTTTAAAGTCTAATATTGTTGGAAACACATCTTAACAAGACCCACTTGTGCCAAAATTCAAAGTGTTAAATGATGCATCCCCATTCTTTTTAGCTAGAATATGTCTGATTTTCACAAAACAAACATGCCTTTATTCTCTGGGTTGTTTGGAAATCCCTAGATGAAAAAGAGTATAATTAATATAATCACAGATCCCTGTTAAAAGAAACAGTCGCTGAAAGTCATCTTTGAAAACTTTTTTTTTTTTATCTGCATTATCACTTACTCTGATGCAAAGCACAGCCATTTCATAGGCTCATTCTGCTGTGTTTTTCATGGTGTTTTCGTTTTTAAAAACATTTTTTTAAAAATACGCTGCAGCTAGATGTTACTTTAATGTAAAACTACATAAACAGCAATTTAATTTGTGGCATTTTAGAGGCGTTTTGGGTTCAGTAACATTTTTTAAAATGCAGCATGCTGTAGTATGGTATTTTGTTTCTGTGGTTTTCCCATAGTCTTCTCAATAGAACTTGAAAAACTCCATAAAATGTTCTAAAATAAAATAATTAAAAAAAAAAAAAAGGCCACAGGAGACGTATTACATTTTGGCTAGATTCAAACACAGTAGTTGTTCTTGTTTTAGATGACGTTTTTCACAACATGTTTTTGCGCATTTTTTCCCCCCAAAAAAATGCTGTGGCCAGATGTTCCTTTAAAGTCTATGAAAAAAGATGAGAAAGCCTGAATTTGACTCATGGAGTTTTTGTAGCTTTTTTCGGATCAGTGGCATTTTTTTCAAAATGCAGCTTGCTCCGGGTATGGAGTTTTTTTATTTAGTTTTTCCCATAGCCTTTTCTATAGGACTTTATAGACACAAGAAAAAACACTATTATGTACATAATGATACTAAATAAAAATGGCAAAAAAAATTACTTTAATAACGCCATAAAAACACATTGCATATAAAGAATGCTGGCATTCTTTTTCATGCAGTCTAAAACACCAGACAAAATCCCTGTGCGAAGGAAGCCTAAAGGCAGGTTCACACGTGGTGGAATTCTCCAGCGGCCGTTTTTTACATTTGTTTCTATACATTTTTAGGAAAGTTAGTTCAGACGTTGCAGAAAACTCCGCTGCGGACCGTAGGCTGCAGTGCGGAATTTTCAGTCCGCAGCATGCTCTGTCTGTTACGGAGAAGAAGCGGAATTTCACTGCGTATTTCAGCCTTTGCAATGCAAAAACGGAAATCTGTGGCACGTCCACTGTGTTTTCTGCAACGTCTGAATTACCTGTCAAATATGCAAATGTTGGTGCAAATTCCTTGCGTAATTGCCCCAAATCTGCACCAACATTTGCAGCGGAAAAACTTTGCCACGTCTGAACGTGCCCTAATTGTCACAAAACTACTTTTTAATAGAATGCTTGAATGTGGTATAAACCTAGCTTTAAAGAGGATTTGGGGGACTTTAGGATAGTCCATTATTGTATAATCTTTATAACAAGGGAGCAGCGCATCTTCACTGCAGTATCTGTCACAACGGCATGTTTGTGCATGCGGCTTTGTCCTCCAATGCATATCAGCCCATTCAAATAAGCAGGGTTGAACTGCTTTATTAGACACAGAGAGGCATAGACGCATGTGAAGCTTTTTTTTGGTACTTCAGTAAAGGGTCTGCGATGCTTTAACAAGCGCCAAATCCCCTTTATTTTGCCTATTGGCTGTGGGTCCTGGGATTGGAAACCCCACCGATCAAATATTGATAGCCTATCATATGAATGAATATACTTATGTAAAATCCTAGAAAAAAACTTTAATGGTTGAATAAGGAAAGTTATGTAGCTTCCTAATATTCTTTGTGTTTCAATTGGTGACAATTTTTAAGATCTCTGCTTGCTGTCGGTTTATGGAAATATTTGTTGATTACTTTGAGTCTGAAAACCTGTTTTGACTGTACAGCAGATGGGTTTGTTATAATTCTTCATCCTAAGCAATGCTCTTTAGACTAAACACAGCAACAACACAAATCTCTCCCTTGTCCTAGACTGCAGATTGATCCATTGTAACAAGTCATTCAGTCATTTAGGCATACAAGGTATGAAAGTAACTGAAGGGTTAAGTAGTTTAACCTGTACATTCAGGCTATGAGAATGGGATAAAGAGTTAATGATTGTTTTTTTGTGTATGTGGTCTGTAAAACCCCCAGGAATGTTTAAAGTTAATGAGGCTCTGTCACCACATTAAAAGTGCCCTATCTCCTACATAAGGAGATCAGCGCTATAATGTAGGGGACAGCAGTGCTTTTTATTTAGAAAAACAATCTATTTTTACCACGTTATGAGCGATTTTAGCTTTATGCTAATTACTTTCTTAAGATTACTTTAGACCAAGTGGGCTTTGTACAGAGGAGTGTATGACGCTGACCAATCAGCATCATACACTTCTCTCCATTCATTTAGTCAGCGCATACGGATCCTGCTAGATCAGTATGTGCTGTCTTATACTGACACATTAAGGTTACAGAAGTGTCTTGACAGTGAATAGACATTCCTTCCAGATAGGACAGGATGTCTATTCACAATCCCGACACTTCGCTAACGTTTCTGTGGAATTTACAGCAGAGCAAGGCGTAATCTCACTGTAACCTGTCATTTACAGCGTGATCTTGCGAGATTACGCTTGCTCTGCTGTAAGTACCACAGAAACGTTAGTGAAGTATCGGGATTGTGAATAGACATCCTGTCCTGGCTGAAGGCAATGTCTATTCACTGTCTAAACACTTCAGTAACGTTAATGTGGCAGTATAAGACAGCACATACTGATCTAGCAGGATCCCTATGCGCTGACTAAATGAATGGAGAGAAGTGTATGACGCTGATTGGTCAGCGTCATACACTCCTCTGTACAATGCCCACTTGGTCTAAAGTAAAAACATGCCCAGTTGGTCATTAAGAAAGTCATTAGCATAAAGCTAAAATCGCTCATAACGTGGTTAAAATAGATCATTTTTCGAAATAAAAAGCACTGCTGTCACCTACATTACAGCGCCCATCTCCTTATGTAAGAGATAGGGCACTTATAATGTGGTGACAGAGCCTCTTTAAGTTTAACTTGTTTTTTCCAAAGGTGGGGGCTCTGGCCATGTCTGACATGCTCTGTCTTTGTTTAAAATGTATGTACGTACCATAAGTGATCTTAAATCTTAAACCTAATTGGTTAAGGTACCTCTGCAATGAAGCTATACTTGGCTGGATTCTCAGAGTACCTTTAGGTATGAGGGACGACGGAGATCTTGCAGTTGATATAGTTGCCAGTAGAGAAGAAAAGGAGGTGGTAGAAGGTTGTGACAGAATGTTAAAACAAGCAGGACTGTCAAAGGGAGGTTGTTTACAAAGTTCAAGATGGAAAACTTTCATAGAACAAGAATGAAAAGCAGAGCTATGGAAGAGTGTGTCAATGAATAGTATGTGTATACAGGCATAGATTTTGACAAGAAGAGTGACTGTACTAGTGATGATGAATACTAATACAGCTAGGCACATTGCAGTAATGTGCATTATGACGAGAAGTATAATGTAGACATGTATACAGTGGGTGTGTCGAAGACGAGTCTGACAAGCAGACTGGTGCAAATGAGAATGGACTGATAAATGTGGAAAATCTCTTCCCAATGTTATGAAAGAAAACAAAGGAAAAGGATAGCAAAATTTACTGAGTAGTCAGAGTCATACATTTCTCTTTACAACACCCACTTGGTAAAAAGTAAAAAAATGCCCAGTTGGGCATTAAGAAACCAATTAGCATAAATATAAAATTGTTCACAACTTGCTCATAAATGATTGTTTTTTAACACCTTCCCGACCGCCCACTGTCTTTTGACGTCAGGCGGTGCGGGTGCTTAGTCTACAGAGACGTCTTTTGGCGTCGCTGTAGATTAGGCTGATGAGCGCTCGTGAGAGCACTCATCCTCTAAGCAGGAGCTGTTACTAACAGCTCCTGATCTTAGGGCAGCCTCCTGAACACAGCTGGGGTCGGCACACATTCGGACCCCAGCTGTTTAACCCTTTGACTACCGCGGTCCGTGACCGCGGCAAGATCAAAGGGAATTCCCCTCTTTGATCGCATCACCGGGATTCCAGTGATGCGATCAAACACCGGGGAATCCCTCTGCAGTCAGCCCTGGGGACCTACAAAGGACCCCAGGGCTGTCTGTTCCATGTGCCTGCTGTTCGGGCACACTGTGTGCTGCCCGATCAGCAGCCTGTGTCATAGTGACACAGTGTAATGTATTAGCGTACAGAAGTATGCTAATACATTACAAGTAAAAAATAAAGTTATCCCCTGATGGGATTAAAAAAAAAAAGTAAAAAGTAACAAAACAAGTAAATAAATAAAAAAAGTCACAAAAAGAGTCTTTATTTTGCATTAAATATATTTTATTGCCCCTACACTAAATAAAAACAAAAAACCTATGCATATTAGGTATCTACACGACCGTAATAACCTCAAGAATTGATCTAATGGGTTATTTAGCGTGAAACGTGAACGGGATAAAAAAGAAACAAAAAAAACGATTCCGAGAATCGCTTTTTCCTATATTCACGCCGTAAAAAATATTTTTTTTACCCCCAAACTGTGGGAAAAAAAATACTATTTCTCTCGCATAAAACAAGGCCTCATACAGCCACGTCAATGAAAAAATAAAAATGTTATGGCTGCTGAAACGCAGAGAGGCAAAAACAGAAAAATTTAGCTGGTCATTAAGGTCTTTTCAGGCCCGGTCATTAAGGGGTTAAAATAAAAACTATTATTGTTATCTACATTACAGCACGTAACAGATTAGGTAGAAGATAGGGCACTTATAAACTGGTGACAGAGCCTCTTTAAGAGTGTGTAGGAAAAAAAATGCCTAGTTATTTAAACCTTATCTATAAGGTTTAAATAACTAAGTTAGCTGTGTAAAGTTAGGTTTTAGAATTATAAATACAGCAGAGTCTTAGTTTAATTCAGCAATTTGTCTTGCTGAGACCAATAAATTAATATGTGCTTGTATGCATAGACCTGTTCTCAGGGAGGCCTGAATCCTGGCCAGTATCTTCACCCACTGCAAAGAACACAGCCAAGAAAATTCTCAGTGAAGTTGTCTGTAGATATGGGGTCCCTTAAACCATAGAGGGTGAAGGGGGAACCCATTTCATTGGAGAAATTATGAAGGAGGTCATGGGATCAGTGGGGATAGAACAGGCTTTCCACACTCCCTACCACCCCCACAGCAGTGGTAGGGTAGAAAGAATGAATGGTACCCTGACGTTGAGGATGCAAAAAGCAATGGAAGAAACAAGGACGTCCTGGACTGAGTGTCTACCCCTTGCTTTTTACTCAGTCCAGGTAATGCCTAACCGGAAGTTGAGCCTTAGCCCATATGAAATTTTGTTTGGAACTTTCACCAAGACAGGCTTGTACTTCCCTCAGCAGTTACATGAAATGCATGGGGACCTTAACCAGTATGTCGGGGCCTTACAGAAGCATTCACAACAAGTGCATAAACGTGTATTTTCTTTCATTCCAGACCCTAACTCCGCATACGGTACACACAATACAACTCAGAGATTGGGTCATCCTCAAAAGACACATGAGGAAAAGCCTTGAGCCAAAGTTTGACAAGCCCTAAAGTATTCGGCTGACCATGCTCACTTTAGTAAAGCTCCAGAGAAAACCGATATGAGTCCAAGCCAGCCAATGCAAGCAGGTGCAGGAGTCTGGACCATCGTTCTCTTTTGCCTGATGATACCCCATGGCTCAACCCTAAATGAACATTTGAAAAATGAATGGAACAGTAAGTGGACAAATGTTAGTATCCCTTCTTCCAAGAGGCATACATTTTTAACCATTGGTGGGTGGACAATATTACCAAAAGAGCGAACCCAAGGATGATGGACTATGGGCAAGGAACCCCAGGAAATTGGAAAAGGTTAAATGTGACGGCACTTGAGTTAAGGGATACTACTAGCTGTAAATTGAAAATTAGCTACTGTTTGTGGCAGTATGATTTTTACTTTGACTCTTGTAGGTTTAGCAGTTAAGAATGCACATAATATAGAAAAGCTTGCAGAATTGTTTGGTAATGTAACGGAATCTATGTTTGATGTTTTGAATATATATTATAAAGTTGATCCTAATAACCAGCCAGCATATAATAGTCCTAGACTACCTCACTGCTGCACAAGGGGGAATGTGCAAGGTAATAGGTCCCACGTGTTGTCAACACGTGAAAGGCAACACGCAAATAAAAGCAGAGATCCAAATAGTAGATGAAATGAGGTAAAAGTGGCTAGAAGAATACTAAGAAAAAGAGGATTCATGGTGGGGGGACACTTTCTCATTTATGAACCCAGCTAACTGGTTTATTGGGATAGGTGGATAAATCTCTGGATTACTACATGTCGCCACCCAGCTGCTTATAGTCTTATTGCTGCTATATCTTACCTTGAAATTAGCTGTATGGACCATAAGTAAATTGCAGCAAAAACTGTTCCCCACAGGCCAGCCACCAGGCCAGAACTGCTGACCCATAAATTTATATTGATGGGACAAAAGAGTACTGAATGAGACTCCATACAAATGGGATAGGTGACCCCGTGGATCCGCTGCTCTGATGGGGGAATGGAGTGAAAATGATTGGTGAAGCCTCCCTCTACAAGCAAGGAATAAATCCCTGGCTGGGGCAGAAGTACCTCTATGAGGCATGCGGGTCTATGTAGGGCGAACGATATAAGGATAAGCATAAGAGGGGATTGTGAAAGTATCCGAAGGGTTAAGTAGTGTACATTGTACATTCGGGCTATGAGAATGAGATAAGGAGTTAATGATTGTTTTTTTTTGCGTACGTGGTCTGTAAAACCCCCAGGTAAGTTTAAAGTTCAGTTTAATTAGTTTTTTCTAAAGGGCGCGTCTGACAGGCTCTGTCTTTGTTTAACATGTATGTATGTACCATAAGTGATCTTAAACCTAATTGATTAAGCTATGTACCTCTGCACTGAAGCCATATTATTGGCTTTAGCGTGTTATCTCTCTTTTGCATTTTGTCCTGTATAAATAAACCAAACAAGGCATGAGTCTACAGAATGCCACATAAGATACTGAGGCACTTGTCTGTGTCTATGTCTTCTCTCCAATGCATCGATATCCTGATTTGGACTCCGAGGCTGAATTCTTAGAGTACCTTTAACTCTCCCAAACCCAGGCTACTCTGACACATGGTATACAATAAATGTTTCCATTCACTGACAGCAAGCTCACATTTTGAAAATGATAAGGTACTGAAACACGAAGGATATTAGAAAGTTACATCATTCATCATTATACAGTAATTAAGATTTATTTACATAAGAACAGAGAACCCCTGATACTGAAGCCTTAAAGGGGTTGTCCCAAGTTGATAAATGGTGCTAGTTAGCTCCCCCATGTAAAAATAAGAAGAATTCTAATTACCTGTCCGTCGTCCAGCGATGTCGTTTTCTTGATATCGTTGATTGAAGTTGCGGTCGGTCCCTCTTTGTATCCTGCTCGTTGCCTAGGTTCCCGGCCACCGCTATTTACCTTTAGCGGTGGCCGCGCATGCGTAATGACATCCTCTGCGTCCGGAGCAGAGGATGTCATTTACTCATGAACGCGCATCTCGGCGCATCTCGGCGCATGCGCAGGAGATGCAAGGAGATGAAGTGGAAGGCACCCGTCGCGAGAAGTCTGCGCTCCGCTAAAGGTAAGTGTGTGTGTGTGTGTGTGTGTGTGTGTCTGTGTTTGTGTATATATGGGTGTGTTTGTGTATATGTGTGTGTGTTTATGTGTGAGTGTATATATGGGTGTATTTGTGTGTATATGTTTGTGTATATTTTTGTGTTTGTGTATATGTTTGTGTGTGTGTGTGTTTTTGTATATGTGTGGGTTTGTGTATGTGTTTGTGTATATATGGGTGTGTTTGTGTACATATGTTTGTGTGTATATGTTTGTGTGTATATGTGTGTGTGCTTTTTTGGTGTGTTTATGTGTGTGTGTTTGTGTATATATGGGTGTGTTTGTGTATATGTGTGTGTGTGTATATATGGGTGTGTTTGTGTATATATGTATATGTTTGTGTATATGTGGGTTTGTTTGTGTACATGTGTTTGTGTATATGTTTGTGTGTATATGTGTGTTTGTGTATATGTTTGTGTGTGTGTTTATGTGTGTGTGTGTTTGTGTATGTGGGTGTGTTTGTGCATATGTTTGTGTGTGTATATGTTTGTGTGTTTTTGTATATGTATATGTGTGTGTATATGTGTGTGTTTGTGTATATATGGGTGTGTTTGTGCATATGTGTATATGTATGCATATGTGTGTGTGTATATGTGTGTGTGTGTTTGTGTATATATGGGTGTGTTTGTGCATATGTGTATAGGTTTGTGTGTATATGTTTGTGTGTGTTTTTGTATACGTGTGTGTTTGTGTATATGTGTGTGTGTTTGTGTATATATGTGTGTGTGTGTATATATGTTTGTGTATATATGGGTGTGTTTGTGTACATGTGTTTGTGTATATGTGTGTGTGTATATGTGTGTGTGTATATGTGTGTGTGTATATGTGTGTGTGTATATGTGTTTATGTGTGTGTTTGTGTAATATATGGGTGTGTGTTTATATGTGTTTGTGTATATGTTTGTGTGTGGTTGTTTGTGTGTGTGTAGGTGAGTAGAAGTATTGTTATTGTTCACATTGATAACTGTTTTTTTATGTTGTTGCAGATTTTGATGTACCGATTGGACTACGTCTTTCGATTCGTTGGACTACTGCGTAGATCTACGTTTTTTCACATTTTAATAAAATGGTTAACGAGGGTTTTGTTGGGGATTTCTTATTTCAATAAAAAAAAATTGTCTTTGTGTTTTTTTTTCAAACTTTATTAGTGCCTAGATAATGGCAGTTGACTGATTGACAGCGTCCATTATTAAGGCGGTACTTAGTGTTAGCCGGTGCAGAGGCTAGCACTAACCACCCATTATTACCCCGGTACCCACCACCACCAGGGGTGCCGGGAAGAGCTTGGTACGATCCAGTACCCGACCATCTGTTGTGATGGTCGGGTACTGGGGCGGCCGTAGGCTGGTATTATGAGGCTGGGAAGGGCCAAAAACAGTGGACCTTCCCACCCTTGTAATGCTAGGCTGCTGCTGCTGTGTTGTATCGGGCTGGTTATAAAAATGGGGGGGACCCCCACGTCGTTTTTTTGTAAAATTTAACAATAGACGTTGGGTCCCCCACATTTTTAATAACCAGCCATATACAAGGCCGCAGCAGCCTGGCATTACACGGGTGGGAGGGGCCACTGGTTTAGTACATTCCCAGGCTAATAACACTGTGTTGTATGTGGCTGGTTATGATAAATTGGGTGGAACCCCATGTCTTTTTAATAAAAATAATAAATAAATAATAAAAAAAAATGACGTGGGGTCCCCCCCATTTTTATAACCAGCCAGATACAACACAGCAGCAGCAGCCTAGCATTACAAGGGTGGGAAGGTCCACTGTTTTTGGCCCTTCCCAGCCTCATAATACCAGCCTGCGGCCGCCCCAGAGCCCTACCATCACAACAGATGGTCGGGTACTGGATCGTACCTGGCTCTTCCCGGCACCCCTGGTGGTGGTGGGTACCGGGGTAATAATGGTGTTTAGTGTTAGCCTCTGTACCGGCTAACACTAAGCCTCCCCTTAGTAATGGACCTTGTCACTCAGACAGCGGCCATTACTAAAGTGATAGTAATAAAACTTGAAAAGAAAAGACAAAGATATAGATAAAATATTTTATTGAAATAAAGCACCCCCAACACAACCCTCATTAACCATTTTATTGATGAAAAAAAAAGCGTCATCTAAGTAGTCCTCGAAACCGACGTAGTCCAAACACCAAACCTGTAAAAAATCAAAAATATAAAAAAATAAATGAAATAAAACATGTCGTAGGCTTACTTTCACTTTCATGTGTGATACTGACTGTTATACCATGTATAGAAGCCTGCGGCAAAGTTGGCTTAGATACAGGGTGCCAGCAGACAGTATCGTACATGGCCATACAGACATATATACAAACAAACATACATACATACATGCAAACATACATGCACGTATACACATACAAACATGACAACATACATACATGAAAACATACATACAAACATACATACATGCAAACATACCTACATGAAAACACATACATGAAAACATACACACATACAAACATGACAACATACATACATACATGCAAACATACATACATGAAAACATACATACATGCAAACATACATGCACATATACACGCACATATACACATACAAACATGACAACATACATACATGAAAACACATACATGAAAACACAAACATGACAACATACATACAAGAAAACATACATACAAGAAAACATACATACATGCAAACATACATACATGAAAACATACATACATGAAAACATACATACATGCAAACATACATGCACATATACACATACATGCACATACAAACATACATACAAGCAAACATACATACAAGCAAACATACAAGCAAACATACATACATGCAAACATACATACATACAAGCAAGCAAGCAAGCATACATACATACATACATACATACAAGCAAACATACATACAAGCAAACATACATGCACATATACACATACATGCACATATACACATACAAACATGCAAACATACATACATACATACAAGCAAACATACATACAAGCAAACATACAAGAAAACATACGTATATGCAAACATACATACATGCAAACATACATACAAGCAAACATACATACAAGCAAACATACATACAAGCAAACATACATATATGCAAACATACATACATGCAAACATACATACATACATACATACATACATACAAGCAAACATACATACCTACAAGCAAACATACATACAAGCAAACATACATACAAGCAAACATACAAGCAAACATACATACATGCAAACATACATACATACATACATACAAGCAAGCATACATACATACATACAAGCAAACATACATACAAGCAAAAATACATGCACATATACACATACATGCACATATACACATACAAATATGCAAACATACATACAAGCAAACATACATACAAGCAAACATACATACAAGCAAACATACATACATGCAAACATACATACATGAAAACATACATGCACATATACACATACATGCACATATACACATACAAACATGACAACATACATACAAGAAAACATATACATACATACACACATACATACATACATACCAACATACATAACAACATACATACAAAAATAAACTCACCTAAGACGTTCCCACGAAGAGCTGAACGGTCCCGTCACTTTTCTTCTCCCATTCACAATAACAGAGCGGTGGGCGCAGATGAAGTAATCACGTGGGCCTGATATGATTACGTCATCTGCGCCACAACGCATTGTTACTATGAATGCGAGCGGCGCCAAGAAGAAGGAAGATGGCAAGTGACGGGACCGTTCAGAGCGCCGTTAGAACGTCTTAGGTGATTATTATTTTATTTTATATATTTTTAGTTGTTCGCCGGGTGCTGATGCAGCACCGATGCAGCGGGTACAAAAATGTAGTGACAGGGTGGGGGAGGGAAAAGTGGATTGCCGAAACGGGGTCAATGTAGTGTAGTGTAGTGTAGTGTAGTGTACAGTACATTCACGGTAAGTTCGTCTCAATCGGGCTTACCATGCCCGCTTGAGACGAACATTCTCCCGATGTTGCTAGAACTACAGTATCTAGCAACATCGGGAGCGCGCACACTGCAGAGCGGAGCGGCTTGATTGACATCGAGCCGCTCACGCCCCTTTTTAGAAAAGATAACCAGCACTTGCTGAGTTATCAAGTGTAAAAAAAAGGCACTTAGGAAATGAATTTTAATTTTTTTTTAACACCAAATGTTTTAAAATTCATTTCCTGCTTAGAATGTATAAAAAAAAAAATTTGAGTCAACTTGGGACAACCCCTTTAAGTCTCCAAGCATGAAAAGTAATGAGTAAAACATGTTTTTCTAGAAAGCACCATTCAAGACTGTATAGGGGTAGGGTAACATATGCTAAAGGTACACATTTATTGTATACCCAGCTCTCCTGATATGCTTGCATTTTGCACAAAGTAACAATTTTGGAGCATATTTTCTTAGAACTCTGCATTGTGCCAATCCTCTGTGATTCTTCCTGCAAATGTATGTATAAATTAGGTATTACCATTTTCCTCGTTAATGAGTCCATACACACTCTGACTCAATCAGTACTAACAGTAACATTCTGTGTAGAGACCCTTTTAACCCCTTCCTGACATTTGTCGTATGGCTACTTCATGGAAAGCTAGTGCTTCCCACATTTTACCGTGTCCATATGACAAATGGTGGACACCGGCCCAGAAGCTGAATCAGTGACACCATGCCCGGTTTTCAGTTGCATGTGATAGCTGACACCCTGGGGTAATGGCGAGGACCAAAGTTTGCTCCGATCCCTGCCATTAACCCCTTAAATGCAGCGGTCAAAAGCGATCGCTGCATTTAAGGTGTTTGCAGCTCATCGACACCCCAGCAATGAAATTTCCGGGGTGCCGGTGGCTGCAAATGCAACCAGAGGCCTAACACTAGCCTCCTGGTATGCCTAGTATGGAGGACTTTTAGGCCCTGACTGGAGGCGGGGCCTAAAAGGCTTCCGTAGCCGCCGGCAAGATGGCGCCGGCTCAGGAGCTGAGCCGGCATCATCAGCAGTGGATGTCAGCTGTATGTTACAGATGACATTCACCTGTAATGGAAGGAAGCAGAGCTAGCTCCGATTCCTGCCATTAACCCGTTAGATCTTAGAGGTTGGCATACCCCTTAGAGACCCCTTAGATCTTAGAGACCCAGTGGCGTAACTACCGCCGTAGCAGCCGTAGTGACTGCTACGAGGCCCGCGGCATGAGGGGGCCCGTGTCACCCGCCGGCACGGGCCCACACCATGGCTGGAGGCTCCGCTAGCAGCCGCTATGGCTGCTAGAGCGCGACGCCACTGATCACTATGGCAGAGCAGGGAGGTATCTCCCCGCTCTGCCATTAAACAAAAGACATGTATCCCCTATCCACAGGATAGGGGATACATGTGTGATCGCTGGCATTGATAGGGAGAACGGGGGACTGAAAGTCCTCTGAACTTCTCCATCACAAACCTCGGACTTCCGGGGTCTGTGTCGGCAGCTCCGTAGAAATGAATGGAGCGCCGGTAGCGCTTGTGCGCATGTGTGACAAGCGCTCCTTTCATTTTTATTGAGCTGCGCAGATGCCGGAAGTCAGAGGTTAGTCATGGAGATCTTCAGGGGACTTTCGGTCCCCCGTTCTCCCTATTGCTGCCAGCGATCACACATGTATGTGTATATCCTGTGGATATCCTGTGGATAGGGGATACATGTCTTTTGTCTTTTCACACTCTAGGTCGCATTTTTTGGGGGGGTTGGGGATGCTGTATGGCGTTCTCTACAGGGGGGGCTGTATGGCGTTCCCTACGTGGGGGGCTGTATGGCGTTTCCTACAGGGGGGCTGTATGGCGTTCCCTACAGCGGGGGCTGTATGGCGTTCCCTACAGGGGGACTGTATAGCGTTCCCTACAGGGGGGGCTGTATGGCGTTCCCTACAGGGGGGGCTGTATGGCGTTCCCTACAGGGGGGACTGTATGGCGTTCCCTACAGGTGGGGCTGTATGGCGTTCCCTACAGGGGGGCTGTATAGCGTTCCCTACAGGGGGGCTGTATGGCGTTCCCTACAGGGGGGGCTGTATGGCGTTCCCTACAGGGGGGCTGTATGGCGTTCCCTACAGGGGGGCTGTATGGCGTTCCCTACAGGGGGGGGCTGTATGGAGTTCCCTATAGGGGGGGTCTGTATTCCCTACAGGGGGGGACTGTATGCCGTTCCCTACAGGGGGGCTGTATGGCGTTCCCTACAGGGGGGTCTGTATGGCGTTCCCTACAGGGGGGACTTATGGCGTTCCCTACAGGGGGGCTGTATGGCGTTCCCTACAGGGGGGGCTGTATGGCGTTCCCTACAGAGGGAACGCCATACAGCCCCCCCCCTGTAGGGAACGCCATACAGCCCCCCCTGTAGGGAACGCCATACAGACCCCCTGTAGGGAACGCCATACAGCCCCCCTGTAGGGAATGCCATACAGCCCCCCCCTGTAGGGAACGCCATACAGACCCCCTGTAGATAATGCCATACAGTCCCCCCTGTAGATAATGCCATACAGCCCCCCCTGTAGGGAACGCCATACAGCCCCCCCTGTAGGCAACGCCATACAGCCCCCCCTGTAGGGAACGCCATACAGACCCCCTGTAGGGAACGCCATACAGACCCCTTGTAGGGAACGCAATACAGCCCCCCCTGTAGATAACGCCATACAGCCCCCTCTGTAGATAGTGCCATACAGTCCCCCCTGTAGATAACGCCATACATCCCCTCTATAGATAACGCCATACAGCCCCCCTGTAGATAACGCCATACAGTCCCCCCTGTAGGGAATGCCATACACCCCCCTGTAGGGAACGCCATACAGACCCCCTGTAGAAAATGCCATACAGCCCCCTCTGTAGATAACGCCATACAGCCCCCCTGTAGATAACGCCATACAGCCCCCCTGTAGATAGCGCCATACAGCCCCCCCTGTAGATAGCACCATACAGCCCCCTCTGTAGATAGCGCCATACAGCCCCCTCTGTAGATAGCGCCATACAGCCCCCTCTGTAGATAACGCCATACAGCCCCCCTGTAGATAGCGCTATACAGTCCCCCCAGTAGATAACGCCATACAGCCCCTCTGTAGATAGCGCCATACAGTCCCCCCTGTAGATAACGCCATACAGCCCCCTCTGTAGATAGCGCCATACAGCCCCCTTTGTAGATATCTACAAAGGGGGCTGTATGGCGTTATCTACAGGGAGGGCTGTATGGCGCTATCTACAGGGGGGCTGTGTGTGGCGCTATCTACAGGGGGGCTGTATGGCGTTATCTACAGGGGGGCTGTAAAAAAGGCACTATCTACAAGGGGGGGGGTTGTGTGACACCCAGGGGAGGGGGGCCCCAGTCAAAAGTTTGCTATGGGGCCCAGTCTTTCCTAGTTACACCCCTGTAGAGACCCCTTGCATCTTAGAGGTTGACAACAGATCGGCAGCCCTGCATGATATAGCAGGGCTGCCAACTGCTGCTATAGAAACAGGAGGCCTAACAATGACCTCCTACTCTGCCATTACGGAAGCCGATTAGGCCCTGCCCGGAGGCGAAGCCTAATCGGCTTGATGTCAGTGAATGACTGACAGATCTAATACATTGCACTATATAGGGGCAACGTATTAGAAAAAGAATCAGACAGTCGGACCTTCAAGTCCCCCTTGGGGGATTAAAGAAAAGTGTAAAAAAAAAGTGTAACAAAAAGTGAAAAATTGTTGTAAAAAATATAATAAATGTTTCAAGTCATAAAATAAAACACAATTGCCCTTTTTCCCTTATCTAGTCCTTTATTATTGAAAAAAATAAATGAACCATACATATTTGGTATCACCGCGTCCGTAATGGCCTGAACTATAAAAATATAATGTTATTTATTCCACGAAGTAAACGGCGTAAAAAAACCATAACGAAGTATGCCAGAATTTCGTTTTCTTTTAGTCACTTTGCCCTTCAAAAATTGGAATAAAAAGTGATAAAAAAGTCGCATGTATCCAAAAATGGTACATATTAAAACTATAGCTCGTCTCGCAAAAAACAAGACCTCATACAGCTCCATTGATGAAAAAATTTAAAAGTTATGGCTCTCACAACATGGCGACAGAAAAAATACATTTTTGCATAAAGTTGTAAAACATAAAAAAGTGCTATAAATTTGGTATCACCGTAATGGCGCGCAGAATAACGTTAACATGTAATATATAATGCATGGTGGACGACGTAACAAAAAAGTAAAAAAAATAATGCCAGATTTGCTGGTTTTTGGTCACCTTGCCTCCCAAAAAAATAGGATAAAGAGTGATCAAAACGTTGCATGTACCCCAAAATGGTACCAATAATAACTACAGCACGTCCCGCAAACAACAGCACTCATGCCACTACGTCTATGAAAAAATAAATTAGTTAAGGCTCCAATAAGTCAGGAAAGAAAAATATGCAGTTGTACAGGCCAGAGGGGAACATTTCTTCTGTTTCAAAAGGCGATTTATCAAGGCCCTAAAATTTCGAAACCAGGAAGGGTAGGATCAAAACATATCTGCTGGAAGCGAGGGTGCCCATATTATACCAGGACAACACTTTCCCAGAAAAATTCCCCAAACTGCAAAGGTGCGGAGTGTGGACCAATAGGGTGATAAGAAAGGACATAATTTATCAGTGCGACAGTGGCCTGTGCAGAAAGGTTTGCTTCACAGCGTAACACATATCTATGGATTATTATTATTATTATCCACGCTCCAAAAGCCAAATGGCGCTCCCTCCATTCTGAGTCCTACAGTTTGCCCAAACTGTTTGCCATATATATGGCATCGCCATACCCGGGAGAGCCCTTTTAACAATTTTTGGGGTGTGTTTCTCCAGTGGCACAAGCTGGGCACGACATATTTGCCGCTGAAATGGCATATCTAGGGAAAAATTGAAATTTTTACTTTGCACCATCCGCAGCGCAATAATTTATGGAAAAGTCCTGTGGGTGGAAATGCTCACTAAACCCCCTAATAAATGCCTTGAGTGGTGTAGTTTCTAAAACGGGTTCACTTCTCAGGGGTTTCTTTTGTTATA
Source organism: Rhinoderma darwinii (assembly GCF_050947455.1). Lineage (NCBI taxonomy): Eukaryota > Metazoa > Chordata > Amphibia > Anura > Rhinodermatidae > Rhinoderma > Rhinoderma darwinii. The sequence continues at coordinate 191,381,256 of NC_134691.1, read as the reverse complement.
TCAAATCAGAGCCCTGCAATTGTGAACCAATACTTTATAAATCGCCAAATTAGGCCTCAACTTCACATGGTACTCTTTCACTCCTGAGGCTGGTCGAATGTCCAGGCAAAAGATTAGGGCCACATGTAGGGTGTTTCAAAAACCGGGAAACACATCATAATAATTAGAGAGCTATCTATGCAAAAAAATCAAATTTTCACTCGGAAACACTAATTTCTGCAAAACACCTGTGGGGTTAACATGCTCACTACACCCCTAGGTGAATACCTTGAGGGTGTAGTTTCCAAAATTGGGTCACTACTAGGGGGTTTCAACTGTTTTGGTCCCACAGGGGCTTTGCAAATGCCAGATAGCGCCCGGAAACCAATTTAGCAAAATCTGCACTCCAAAATTTGGGGTATTGCCGTACCCGGGAGAAATTGCTTTACAAATGTTGTGGTTCTTTTTTTCCTTTATTTATTAAGAAAATGAATTTTTTTTAGCTTAATATACATTTTTAGTTTCACTGACTAATTCTAATAAAGTCTATGAAACACCTATGGGGGTCAAAATGCTCACTACGCCCCTTAGATTAATTCTTCACGTGGTGTAGTTTCATGAATGGAGTCACTTTTGGGTAGTGTCCACTGTACTGGTACCTTAGGGGCTTTGCAAAAGCGACATGTTGCCAAGAAATCAATCCAGCAAAATCTGTGCTACAAAAGCCAAATGGCGCTCCTTCTCTTCTGATCCTTGTCGTGTGCCCAAACAGCAGTTTATCACCACATATGGGTATTTACGTACTCTAGAGAAGTTGCTTTACAAATATTGGGGTTCTTTTTTTCCTTTATTTGTTGAGAACATGAAACATTTTGAGCTAAAGCTACGTCTTATTGAAGAAAAAGGATTTTTTTTATTTTCACTGCCCAATCTTAATAAAATCTATGAAACACCTGTGGGGTCAAAATGCTCACTACATCCCTAGATGAATTCTTCAAGGGGTTTAGTTTCCTAAATTGAGTCACTTTTTGTCCGTTTTCATGGTTTTGGTCCCCCAGGGGCTTTGCAAATGCGACATGGCCTCCCCAAACCATTCCTGCTAAATTTGAGCTCCAAAAGTCAAATGGCGCTCTTTCCCTTCTAAGCCCTGCTGTGTGTCCAAACAGCCGTTTATGACCACATATGGGGTATTGTTTTACTCGGCAGAAATTGCTTTACAAATATTCTGGTGATTTTTCCCCTTTAGTCCTTGTGGAAATTATAAATAATTAGCTAAACCTACATTTTCTTTGAAAAAATCACGGTCTACTTCCAATAATTTCTGCAAAATACCTGTTAGGTCAAAATGCTCACTATACTCCTAGATCATTTCCTCAAGGGGTATAGTTTCCAAAATGTGGTTACTTGTGGGGGGTTTCCACTGTTTTGTCACTTCAGAGGCTTTGCAAATGTGACATGGCCTCCGCAAACCATTCCTGCTAAATTTGAGCTCCAAAAGCCAAATGGCGCTCTTTCCGTTTTGAGCCCTGCCATGTGTCCAAACAGCCGTTTATGACCACATGTGGGGTACTGTTTTACTCGGAAGAAATTGCTATACAAATGTTGTGGTGCTTTTCCTCCTTTAGTCCTTGTGTAAATTTAAAAAAAATAGGTAAACCTACGTTTTATTGGGAAAAATTTAGATTTTCATTTTTACGGCCTATTCCAATAATTTTTGCAAAAAACCTGTGGAGTCAAAATACTCACTATAACCCTAGATCAGGGGTCTCAAGCACGCGGCCCCTGGGGCAGTCATCTGCGGCCCGCAGGACACAGAGCCGCTAGTACAGGCTCTGCTCCGGGACTCTGTGGAATTCCCTGACATCGCTGTCCACATATGAACAGCGATGTCTGGGGCTTCCCCAGAGCCGGAGTCCCGTGCAGAGCGCTAGTATCAGTTCTGCTCCGGCACTCTGTGGAATTCCCTAACGTCGCTGTCCATATATGGACAGTGTTGTCAGGGTCTTCCCCAGAGCGGAGTCCTGGGCAGAGCGCTAGTATAGGCTCTGCTCCGGGACTCTGTGGAATTGCCTGACATGGCTGTCCATATGTGGACAGTGTTGTCAGGGTCTCACCCAGAGCGGAGTCCTGTGCAGAGCGCTAGTATCGGCTCTGCTCCGGGACTCTGTGGAAATCCCTGACATCGCTGTCCACACATGGACAGCGATGTTTGGGGCTTCTGCAGAGCGGAGTCCCGGGCAGAGCACTATATAGGCTCTGCTCCGGGACTCTGTGGAATCCCCTGACATCGCAGTCCATATATGGACAGCGATGTCTGGGGCTTCCCCAGAGCTGGAGTCCCGGGCAGAGCGCTAGTATAGGCTCTGCTATGGGACTCTGGGTAAGCCCCTGACATCGCTGTCTACATATGGACAGCATGTCTGGGGCTTCCTGAGAGCTGGAGTCCCGGGCAGAGCGCTAGTATAGTCACTGCTCCGGGACTCTGTGGAAGCCTCTGACATCGCTGTCCAAACATTGACAGTGATGTCAGGGGCTTCCCCAGACCAGGAGTCCCAGTGATGTCAGGAGCACAACTGGAGTCCCAGGAAGAGCCTACTAGCGCTATGGGGTTGCCCCTGACATCCATGTCCATATATGGACAGTGATGTCAGGAGCAGAGCTGGAATCCAAGGCAGAGTGCTAGAAGTGGCTCTGCTCCGGGACCCCAGCTCTGGGCAAGCCCCTGACATCACTGTCCATATATGGACACTGATGTCAATGGCTTCCCGAGAGTTCCGGCGCAGAGCCTATACTAGTGCTCTGCTCCGGGACACAAGCTCTGGGGTTGCCCCTGATATCACATTTCAATCCAGGAGGATCCCCTGATGTCACAGTGTATGGACAGAGATGTCAGGGGCTCCAACAGCAGAGGAATCCCCAGCCAAAGCGTGGGGAATGCTGTGGCTGGGGATTCCACTCCTAGAGGGAGCCCCAATGGAGCTATCTACTTGGGTTGTATGTGCCATTATCTGCAGAGGGCACTGTGGCAGCATCTGCATAGGGCACTGTGACAGAATCTGTAGAGGGCAATGTGGCAGCATCTGCAGAGGGCAATGTGGCAGCATCTGCGGAGGGCACTGTGGCAGCATCTGCGGAGGGCACTGTGGCAGCATCTGCGGAGGGCACTGTGGCAGCATCTATGGAGGGCACTGTGGCAGCATCTACGGTGGGCACTGATAGCATCTACAGAGGGCACTGTGGTAGCACCTACAGAGGGCACTGTAGTAGCACCTACAGAGGGCACTGTGGCAGCATCTACAGAGGACACTGTGGCAGCATCTACAGAGGGCACTGTGGCATTATCTAGGGGTGTGTTGCATTATCTACAGAGGGCACTGTGGCATTATCTACAGAGGGCACTGTGGCATTATCTACAGAGAGCACTGTGGCAGCATCTACAGAGGGCACTGTGGCAGCATCTACAGAGGGCACTGTGGCAGCATCTACAGAGGGCACTGTGGCATTATCTACAAGTGGGTGTGTGGCAGTATCTACAGAGGACACTGTGGCATTATCTAGGGGTGTGTTGCATTATCTACAGAGGGCACTGTGGCATTATCTACAAAGGGCATTGTGGCATTATCTGCAGAGGGCACTGTGGCATTATCTACAGAGGGCACTGTGGCATTATCTACAGAGTGCACTGCACTGTGGCACTATCTAAAAAGGGGCTGCCCAATCTTGACATGTGTGTCTGCCAAACTCAGCCAACTGAGCTGCCGGACTGCATTTAGCGACACTTATACTGGATTGTTGAAAGAAGCACGTGGAGAATTCTCTCAAATTTTAAACCTAGCGGTATTATTATATTAATGTAGTATTGTTATTATAGTAATATAGTGTTATAGTAGTTCAAATAACTAATTGATTAACAATAATTTTGTATTGTATCAAATTTGAAAGCAATGCGGCCCGTCAACTTCCCATTTTTTCTATATGTCGCACACTTACCCGGCCGAGTTTGAGACCCCTGCCCTAGATTATCTCCTCAAGGGGTGTAGCTTCCAAAATGGGGTAACTTGTGGGCGGTTTCCACTGTTTTGGCATCACAAGACCTCTTCAAACCTGACATGGTGCCTAAAATATATTCTCATAAAAAGGAGGCCCCAAAATCCACTAGGTACTCCTTTGGTTCTGAGGCCTGTGCTTCAGTCCATAAGCACACTAGGGCCACATGTGGGATATTTCTAAGAACTGCAGAATCTGGGCAATAAATATTGAGAAAATATAGGAGGATTCCTCCAGCTCACCAGAATGTATGTCCAGATTTGGACTGCGCACAGATCCACGTGGCGGCACAAGGTACAAACACAGCAAAGACGGAAGAATTTGATCCAGCGCTGTTTCGTTGAAAGAAAGTAATATTCCAAGTTTATTTCAGACAAGAGTAATATCCACTAGGAGTAAGCCTACGCGTTTCCGACAGATCACCTGTCCTCAGTCATGGCTCAATGTCATTGTTCCATGACTAAGGACAGGTGATCTGTAGGAAACTCGTAAGCTTACTTCTGGGACAACCAGCCTTACTCCTAGTGGATTTTACTCTTGTCTGAAATAAAGTTGGAATATTACTTCCTTTTAACGAAACAGCGCTGGATCAAATTCCTCAGTTTCTGCAATAAATATTGAGTTGCGTTTCTCTTGTAAAACCTTCTGTGTGGAGGCGTGGCTTGGACATGGCGCTGACCAGACGTCCTGCTTGAGAGCTCCGCTCCTGCACTCCTTTAACCCGATCATAAGCTCATTAAAAAGCATCCTTTTACTAACCTAATGGTCAGGAAATCCAAGGCCTCCACGGGGACTCCTTATTGCACTCGGCAGATGTCTGCAGCCGGCTCCATCCAGCGATTTCTGACCGACGGTGCTGCTGGAACATCCTCTAAGATGGCGCCGACGGAGGAGAGGCGAGATGGCACCGGGTCCTTGCTTCCGGAGGGGATATCATCTGCGGCCGGCGCTGCTGCATCAGGTACCGTTAGTACCTTCCCCTCACTGTCCGGTTCATCTGTGCGGATTCCCTCCCGGCTGGATGGGGTAACACCAAGCTCTTCTGGGGCTGTGATGGCGCTGCCTGCGCGGGACTGCTCGCCACGTGGTGCCTGTCATGGCGGCCGGGTCTCTCCATCGTCCCTCCCTCATGTGCTGGGGCCTGCATTGCTGCCTTCTACCTCTCCTACGGATATGGTTATTCACCCCTCATCGCCACTGGGAGTTTCTTCTGTCCTAGGGGATGATTTACAGGGCTTGAGACGTCAGTTATCAGCATTACCCACTAAGCAGGACATGGAGCGATATGTTAACCGTCTTGAGACGACATACAAGTCTGAGATACAATCTCTTACCACCAACCTATCCCAGTTGTCCGATCAGGTGCAGCGCATGGAAAGCGATGTTTCCGCTATTTCACAACAGCAAATCTCTCATGACGCCCGTTTGGATCAACACTCTCATCAGATTCATACATTATTTAACCTGGCTGAGGATCATGAGAATCGGAACCGCCGCAATAATATTCGGCTTCGGGGCATTCCTGAGGATATCTCTCCGGGTCAACTCATCCCAGCTTTACAGTCTCTATTTAACACCTTATTGGGGCGCCCTGCTGATGATCCTATGGAGCTGGATAGAGCCCACAGGACCCTGGGCCCTCGGAACCCGGATCCTGATAGGCCTAGAGATGTGCTATGCCGTGTCCATTTCTTCTCTCTCAAGGAGCAGATAATGAGGAAGGCCCGAGATAAAGGCGAGGTTTTATTACAGGGGGTCAAGATCCAGCTGCTATCTGATTTGTCCAGGATGACTCTGGATAAGATTCTTTATTAACAAATTCAAGAAACAGGACAATTTAAAAAATGAGTCATACAATGTAAGTTGGCGTCAGCCCATGTTGTGTATAAATATTAATGGTAACACAATGTCACAAATAAGTAACAAGACCCGGGATCAATACTGTTGTATATTAGACAGTCTTTAAATGCATATGGCTATATGTAACACATCATGAATAGATAGTGCAGGTGGTGCAGATCCTCAGGTTGAAACCACTATTTGCCTGTTGTGTAGAGGTTATAAATATATGTGGCCAATACACATGGATGAAATCATTCATATATAAGGTACACAGTTTACAAATGTTGAAGAATGTAAGTCGTGAGTGTGATTGGTAGCACTAAAGCAAATACAGGTGAAAGTCGAAGATCTGAGTCATAATACCAGCAGATAGCCAGATGCATAGGAAGAAAGTAGTATTACGTACCCGGATTCATATAACCAACATTGGGGAGACGCCAGTCCCGACGCGCGTTTCGGCTGATGCCTTCGTCCGGGGATTGTATGACTCATTTTTTAAATTGTCCTGTTTCTTGAATTTGTTAATAAAGAATCTTTTCTATTGCAATATCTTGTGTGTACTTGACCTCTTTTCTCTATAGGTTTCGTAGTAATGCTATGGTCAGAGTACCAGGTCATATTGGGTTATATGTGTGTTCTCCTCAGTCTATAGATATAACTATGTGTGTTACCTTGACTTTTATAGACATATAAAGATATATATTTTTTGGGAGTTCACACGATTCCTGCTTGTGTACATATTGGTTGTCTGACTCTGGATAAGCGCAGAGTGCTACGTCCTTTGCTGGATGTATTGAGGGAGCATGAGATCTCTTATTCTTGGGGACACCCCTTCCAGCTGCAGGTTCGTAGAGATGGGACATTGCTGAGTGTTCGGGACCCAGGGGATGTTCCGGACTTCTGCGCTGCTCTCCGTTTACCTCGAGTCTCCATACCTGATTGGCCTTATGTTCCCGTTCTGCCACCGCGTCCACGGTCGCGCAGGCGAGGTCGTTCTCCTGCTTCTCCTATGCGGCGTCATGAGGGTCGCCTCGCTGAGCCGATCTGATATCCTTTTTAGGTCTTCTTGCGGTCTGTTGTTAGAGTTTAATACAACAGCTATTGTGTTCCTCATTTGAAGCAATTGCATTCTGTGTTCCTTATAGCCATTGCTGTCTGTGTTTACCACTCGTTATAAATGATTGCTGCTGGAGACCTGCTGGTCAATCGATGTAGGTTGACTGCTGTTAATGCACTACAAAAGCGAATGCTTAATGTTTCTATAAAATTCCATGTACCACTAACATGTATATGCATTTATGATGACATTGAATGTATCCAGGAGTGTTCTCCACTGAGGTATCTTTAGGTATATATTAATGCTGCATACCTTTGTCTCACTACTATTGGGTATCATGTGAAATGCCTTGGTTTTCCTGTCTCTAATGTTCTATCGTTATTTGCTTTATTGTAATTTGCCTGGTTGGGGGGTGCGGGGCACTGGCTAGTCCTTGTCCTGACACTTTTCCTCTTAGGGACTCACTGGTTGATTCCGGTGTCTGTTAGATTGTTTCTCCTTGAGTAGCTCAAGGAGTGGGTGATTAGTTCGCCCGTTCGTTTGTCTTTGTTATCGTGTCTCCCTTCCTTGTCTGTCTTGTCCTATTCACCACTGCAGTAGTGCATTATATTTGTGTGTTCCTCTGGGTGGAGGAAGCGATGGCACAATTGAAAGTCTGTACCTTCAATGCTAGGGGGCTTAATGTCCCGGAAAAACGCTCGCAAATTTTATATAACATGCATAAATAACGAGTACATATCTTGTTCCTACAGGAGTCTCACTTCCAGGTGGGCCATACGCCACAATTTACAAATCGATATTTTCCGTCTTGGTTTCACAGTGCCAACCCAGAATCCAAGTCCAAAGGGGCTAGTATATGTATCCACAAGTCACTCTCTCACAAGCTCGTTGATGTTTTGGTGGACCCAGGAGGTCGTTATGTTTTTCTCAAATTGTCCATACGCAATAAGATTTTTACTTTGGCTAACTTGTACCTCCCCAATCAGGACCAGGCTAGAGTGGGGCGCTTGTTCTTGAAGAAATTGGAAGAGTTTACTGAGGGCGTCTTAATTGTGGGAGGAGATCTTAATTTGACTTTTGATCCCAGGCTTGATACCTCCTCGGGCAGGTCTACTGTTCCTAAATCACAATTGGGGGCACTAAAGACTATGATGCATTCCATGCAATTGATTGACGTGTGGAGGATTCTGCACCCTCAGGTAAGAGAATATACTTACTTTTCCCCGTTGCATAATATGTACAGCCGGATAGACGCTTTTTTGATTAGTCACCACTTGCTTACCTGGCATCCTACTACTAATGTGGGCCCCATGATCTGGTCAGATCATGCCCCAGTGTTTCTAACTCTTACGTTTCCTGACTCGGTCCCGAATTTTCAGTCTTGGAAACTCAATGACAATCTATTAAGGGATACAGTATGTGTGTCGGCTCTTAAGGACTCTCTTTCTGGGTTTCTCGAGGTCCATGAACATGACCCTACCCCCTTGCCACTCCAGTGGGAGGCATTGAAATGTGTCATTAGAGTAGTCCTAATACAACACGGGGCACGTTTGAAGCGAGAGAAAGGGGTATTTATGGCGCGTCTCCTGACTCAGATTCGGGATCTGGAATCATGTCATAAACGAATTCCATCTTCACAGGTTTTTGCGGATCTTACTACGGCGAGAGAGTCCTTGCGATCCCTCATAGATCAGTCCCACGCCCGGTTTAGAGATCGGATGAGGAAACACTCCTACGAATTTGCGCACAAGTGTTGTAGGCCTTTGGCGCGGTTATTGCATCCCCGTACACAAGCGTCCTACATCCCTAAAATTCTATCTCCCTCGGGCAGTGAGGTTCATGACCCGGCAGGTATTACTGTATTACTGATTGCTTTAGACATTATTACTCGGCCTTATATAATATTAAAGGTCAATTTCACAATATGCAGGCTGAGGCGTTGCGGGATAAAATCGATCATTATGTGCATAATACTGCGTTGCCGTCTTTGGAGGAAGGGGAGGCTTCGGGGCTCGAGGAAAATTTTGTGGAATCAGAATTGGAACGTGTTATTGGTGACTCACCCTTGGGCAAGAGTCCTGGGTCAGACGGGTTTAACAACAAATTTTATAAGACATTTAAAGCTCAACTGGTTCCCTTTTTGACGAAAGTCTTTAATTCTGTGTCTTCCTCGTGTCCCTTTGCGCCCCAGTCCCTCGAGGCTCACATCACCCTTTTACCAAAGCCAGGCAAGGATCCAACATCTTGCGCTAACTTCAGACCCATTTCACTAATTAATGTAGATGTAAAACTTTTTGCGAAGCTGCTTGCCTCTCGTTTGTCACCGTTGTTGCCTGGTCTGATACTGGAGGTAGGGTTTGTATGTGGTCGGGAAGCGTGGGATAACACTAACAAAACTCTCCTTTTAACATCATACTGCCAATCCCGTAAGATGCCGATGTGTTTACTCTCGGTAGATGCCGAAAAAGCATTTGACAGAGTGCACTGGGTGTTCCTCCGCAGTGTCCTGGCGCAGGTTGGCCTTGGCACTACTATGGTGGATAGGATAATGGCATTATACCATAGACCTACGGCTCGGGTTCGTGTTAATCGACTTCTATCTGATTCCTTGTCTATTGCTAATGGCACGAGACAGGGGTGCCCACTCTCACCTCTATTGTATGTTCTGGTCATGGAACACCTGGCAGTGGCACTGCGGAGCAACCCTAATGTTAATGGTGTACGTATTGGATCACAGCATCATAAATTGGCGCTTTATGCAGACGATCTTCTGGTATACATTACAACTCCCATGATTTCTTTGCCATCTTTGACTGAGGAATTTGAGCGTTTTGGTCATCTAAGCAATTTTAAAGTTAATTACTCTAAATCTGAGGCCTTGAATATATCTCTTGATGCTCCTCTGGCTACCCATCTCGCTCGGGTTTTCCCATTCAAATGGCAAACTACATCCTTAAAATACCTGGGGGTGCATGTTCCCACGCAGCAAGCAGATCTGTTCGCCTTGAATTACACACCTATTCTGCAGCGTACTTTGAAGGAATTGGCAGAGTATGGTGGGAACCGTATGTCATGGTTTGGGCGTATCAACGCGGTCAAAATGGATATTTTGCCCAAATTCTTATACCTTTTCCAGACCGTCCCTATTGTAGTACCATCGGGCTTTTTTAAGACCTTACACAGGGCCATAACGAAATTTGTATGGGGCTCCTCTAAGCCTCGCATCCGTTTTGCTGTTCTTAGTCGTCCAAAAATAAACGGGGGCGCGGGTCTTCCAGACTTTAAACTATACCATCAAGCTGCATTGATTATGAGGGTAGTGGATTGGTTCCGCTCGGAAACAGGTAAGCAATGGGTGCGCATCGAAAGAGACATGTCTCCTCTTGCACTGTCCTCTCTGCCGTGGTTGACTGTCCTACAGCGCCACATGCTATCTCTGCCTTTCCTCACACGTCAGTTTCTTGTAGTCTGGGAGCGAATCTTGGGTGCTGCGGGCCTTGTTCATCGCCCGGGTCCTCTGACTCCTCTCTTTAACAACCCCTCCTTCCCTCCGGCGGTGGGTGTTGATACATTCCTCTGTTGGGAGAGAAGAGAGGGTGGATATCTGGCTGAGACCCTTACTCCTGACGGTGCCATATTATCAATGAATGCTGTCTCTAAGGCTTGCCCGGGGAGACGATCAACCTGGTGGTCATACTTACAGTTGCGTTCATATCTCTCTTCCATGGAAGACTGTTTGGTGTTGTTACAGGATAAGACTCCTTTGGAACGTTATTTGTCTTTATCAACCGCCCCTTCTCATGTCTTGTCCTATCTACATGGGGTTCTCCTGCCCAAATTTTCTTTCTCCCAATTGTCCTTCACTAAGGCATGGGACGAAGAAATGGGGGTTCAACATACTGAAGAGGAATGGGGTACTTCTTTCTTTTTAGCTCACAAACTACCAATGTCTTGTTTTGCTCAAGAAAAAAACTACAAAATACTCACTCGGTGGTATCGTTGTCCTGCTTTGTTGCATAGGATATTTCCTGATGTGTCTGCTGATTGTTGGAGATGTGGGGAAGCTCCTGGAACCATGTTGCATATTTGGTGGGACTGTCCCAGGATACGTCCCTTTTGGGGAAAGATTTTTGACTTGGGCAATAAGCTCTTTCACACTGAAGTCCCGACCTCGGCCTCTATAGGGTTACTCACCATGGTTCCTGGATCACTCCCACACCTCAAAAGGGGGGTCTTTAGGCATTTCCTGACTGCGGCGAGAACGGTGATACCTAGGCATTGGAAGTCTCATACTGTTCCTTCTTTGACGGAATGGGTGACAGAGATGAACGGGATTATGAGGATGGAGGAATTGCTGTCCGCTGACAGGGGCAAGTCTGTGCTCTTTGTCCAAACTTGGGCAGTGTGGTCTGGATTCCGGGGTGGTACTGATCTACCTCTCTGGCTGGATGGAAGGTTCTGAGCAACTTCTGTGATCTTAATCCATGCGCTATGTTTGTCTGTGTTCCCCTTTGTTGTCTGATGTCTTGTGTTGGTGTTATATTATATTTGTGGCACTTATACGTACCAACTCTTACTTTACTGGGGCCTGGTCCCCATGTTTACTTATTTTACTATCTTGATGTGAATATGGTACAGTTAGTACCACTGTATTTTGATTTATACGCACTTTAGATGGCTGGGGGGTTACCTCCCATTGTGTCCATGCATGTTATATACTGTTCATATACTGTAAAAATCTGTATTTTTTATATTGCGTACAAATCTTTCTGCCAATATTGTACAATGTTCTATATGCTGTATTCTTTTTGCAAAATAAAAATCTTGATAAAGAAAAAAAACTAAAACCTTTTGTGTTACAAAAAAAATGGATGAAAAATTTATTTCTGCAAAAAAAAAAAATCAATATGTAAATTTCACCTCTACTTTAATTCCTGTGAAATGTCTAAAGGATTAAGAAACTTTCTACATTTTGTTTTGAATACTTTGAGGGGTGCTGTTTTTAAAATGGGGTGACTTATTGGGGGTTTCTAACATATAAGGCCCTCAAAGGCACTTCAAAACTGAACTGACCCCTGAAAATACAGCCTTTTGAAATTTTGTTGAAAATGTGAGAAATTGCAGCTAAAGTTCTAAGCCTTGTAACGTCCTAGAAAAATAAAATGATTTTCAAAAAATGATGCCAATCTAAGGTAGACATATGGGGGATGTTAATTAGCAACTATTTTGTGTGGTATAATTGCCTTTCTTACAAGCAGATACATTAAAATTCTGAAAAATGAAAATTTTTGCAATTTTTCGCAAAATTTCGGTGTTTTTCACAATTAAATACTGAATATATCGAGGAAACATAAAGTAACATAAAGTCCAATGTCCAGCGCTATCTTTGGCAGCCCAATAGAAATTAATAGAGCGGTGGCCGAGCATACGCTGTCCCGCCCCATTCATATGGGGGTCACAGGAACAGCATCGTAAGCCTGTTCTCATTATAGGTGGGGGTCCCAGCAGTCGAACCCCCAACGATCCGATATTTATCACCTATCCTGTGGTTAGCTGATAAATATTAATTATAGAATTATCTTATTAAGAAATGTTTAATGTACCTAGACATAGATTTTTTCTCTGCTCCAGATTTTAATTTATAGCTTTCATTATGAAACTGTACACATAAGAACATAACAACATGTTCAGTATAGTACTTACAAAGGGGCATTACTGAATACCAATGAGCTCACATTCCCGATAATATTAGATGTGATTTGAGCCTTTCCAGAGATATCTGCCTATTCTCAGATTGTAGTCATATGGAACTGTCTTCCTGACTCGTACCTAATATTTCCTATTCTAATAAAATGATACACCATTTCCACTTTAAAACAGCACATTACTTTCATGATTGCATGAAACAATCCATCAGACAAAAATGGCCATTAAAATTAAATGGTAAAAAAAGCTACACAAACCACTTAAGCACACTCATTATTATTGCCCTTGCAACCTGAGGCCACTGGAGAATTTCTAATTTAGTCAGCATTATGCAGTTTGAAGTGTTTCATGTTCTGCATGGGAGCAAGCTGCAATTCAAATATCAGGGGCCATGAAAAATATGCACATACTTTTAGTATTAAAATCTCCAAGGGCATATCAGAAGAAACGGGCACATGTTGCTATGTGTGATGGAGACTTTTCTTGAATCAATCATTTAGACATAATTTATCACCATTTTTTTTTGGCACAGACATTTCCTTTCCATTTGTTGAAGAGTTTTATTATGCATGCACATTCCGGAAAGGTAATAAGTCCCAAACCTTTGATGCTTAGAGCAACACGCCTTTGTTAGATACAGTAGTGGCATATACAACTTCCCCACTGACAGTGCATTTCAGATAACAAGAGTAATTGCTTATTTTATCAAGTTCAGGGAGTACGGCTCATTTCTACCTCCCCGTCTATTACATCAGTTATTATGCTGTTATCTTTCATTGGGTTCTCTCATTAAAAGTGCCTACCCTAGCAATAACTGCCTTATTTAAATTCATCTTTGCATCAATGATACATGCATATTCCTAACCCTTGCTTTTCTTGTTAGTCACTTGTTTGTCTGGCTACAGTGAATCTGACACTTTTCATGGGACCAAAAAGCAAATATGCAACATAATAACACTAAATAGCTTAATTCCTATAAATTGCACCAATTTAAATAAAAATTAAACAGAAACAAATAGTTACAAATAATTGCATATTCTAAGAAAGACATAGATATAGTATTATTGTACAAGCATTCAGTTATAAATGTATTTTCACAAAGAACTGACTGACAAAATAATCTTAGCAAGCCAGAAGAAAGAAATCGTAAGGCAGTCAATTTCCTTGATGCATTTATTTTTGATACCTGATATAAAAAACAGACACTTACAATTCAGGACTATAGCAGAGCTTCTTCTCTCAGAGTCGACAACGCGGCCGTTTTGCGTCACACGTGATGCTGTATCCAGGTGCCTTATGTGATAAGGAGACCTTGCTCCTATACCTATACCACATATGGACTTAATTACATATTGCATATATACAAAACAGAACAAAGTTAACAAAGATTCTAATCCTAGTAACAGAGTAAAGAATAATTATCTAGAGTGAAAATACATTTAAATCATTACGATTATTGAAACCAAGTGGTCCCGATGGCTTAGTTTGAGAAATCAGAGACTTCTTTTTGCTACAATATCTCCTGTTTCCTTACACCTGTCATTATTTGTAATAAACCTGCAAATTTGACACATGTTACAGTTGCAGTATGACTCTCTTACATGCTGCATTAGTCTCATTGCCTCCATGTCCAGTCAGAATTGAATTTCTGTGTTCTCTACATCTAATGGACAAAGATCTTATGGTCTTGCCGATATAGAAAAAAAGACAGGTACACATCGTCTGATTGACATGTAAGAAAATCCCATAACTAATTTTACAGATACCAGTTTAATGCAACAATGCCTAATAAGTCTAGGTAAAATGGCAATTTTGGTCGGGATACAGGTCGCACAGCAAAGTTCGCTGTGTTATCTCAGTGCCGCACTATCTGCATCGTGGTAATGTAAGTGAATGTGACCTTGTTGCGACCCTCAATTTGCCGCAACGATGACAGGAGAGTTGCAAGAAATTTAATCATGGTAGTGTAGTGTCATGGTTATGGCAACCTGCTGGTCAGAATGAAGTCTTATCCACTTTTTTTACAGTCAGCACGCCATGTGTTGCAGTTGAGGTTGACGTGTTGCCCCAGCCTAAGACAACCGCAGAAGGAACGTGCATCACATTTATGATTACAATTTGGCAATGATCTCTCCAGCCACCTACCACGATCAGACACACATTAACTTTTTTCATATTATTTTTTATTTTGTAATGCTTTATTTAGAAGTTTTCAGAATAAATACAGCATATCTAGCTTTGCAAAGAAAAAAAAACAAGGGTTATGTTCAGGTGCTAAAATGAAGCAGGTTTGTTTCATAGTCAGTTAATAGAAAGTTAAGTTAGGACTGATTGTGGTCAGTAACTTCGTGAAGGGGGGGCAAAAAGTGAGTGGGCACTCCAAAGAATGCAGAAGAAGTAATTGTTGAGTCTCGATATCATTTAGTATATCATTTAACAGTAGGTAGAGACTTCAGTTCAACCAATAAGGTTTTGTATCCTGTTGTAATCAGAAGAGGTTTTGACAGGTCAGAGGAAATGTGTGCTAAGAACTCGAGAATTGCGGGTCATATTTCAGCCTATACCATTCTTGCCATGATTTCCAAGGATCCAGCAATTAGATGTGATCAATAATATCTGGATCCTGCATGTCAGAGACACGCAAGACCATCGTTCACTGAAGCCATCAGTTCCGCTTACCTGACGGATTCAGCTTTGACCACAAAATACAGCTTCTATGTACACATAGAAGATGTTTCTCAAAAAGGAAAAACATTTTTTTAATTAAAAAAATAAAAAATTGCTCAAAATTAAATAAAACATTGATTTCTTTCAAAGTTTATATAGCATTTGAGCACAGAAAAATAAAAATTATTTTCCCAGTTAGATAGTTCTTCTAGCCTGCAAATCTGCTGAGTCTTATTAATCCATTCTTGATGTGAGGGTGGCTCTGTTTGGAGGCAATGGAGAGGGATTCATATTTTGGCTGAGGCTAATAAGTGAGTCAGAAGGTTTGTACTGGATGGAGTATGTGAAGGAGAGGGTTGGGAGAGTAAAACCATTTCTCCGAACAGAGAACAATGAATTAGGCCCATTTCTCTCAGTGAGTGCTCTGCCTCTCTCCAGGACTTGTTAATAATGTCACAATTCCACCATATGTGAAAAATGGAACCCGTTTAGACGTTACATCTACAACAGAGTTTTTACATCTGAGAGAAATAGGTGGTGGAGAAGTTCAGTGGTCTTGTTCCACGTAAATAGAAAATTTGAATGAGTTTTCTTGTATATGTATATAATGTGAAAAGTTATGTGAGTTGGTGAGAATCAAGTTTGTACAGTATCTTTCTCTGACAGTGTGATGCCTAAGTCTTTTTCCCAGGATAGGAGGTGAAATTAGTTTATTAAATAATATAGATCATTTAAGAATGGGTTTGGGCATCAAAATATAAGTTTCAAACCCAGTAAGGTCTAAAGTAGGCTTGTAATGAGAGAGAAAAGAATCACACACTTTGGAAAAGTGGTTAATGTGCATACAATTGAGTTTTCTAGGCTTCAAAAGTGAGTTCCACAGGATAGGTCATCAGTATATTATCGGTACCAGGGCCGGAGTAAGGGGGCAAACTGGGCAATTGCCCAGGACCCCTATCCCCAAAGCGGCCCCCTGCCTGCAGCGCCACCACTGTTGTTTAGCTGCCCGCCTGTCCATCCGCAGAAGTAGATATATAATGTAAACCTAAAGCACTCCAGGAACACTGGAATTTTTAATTTTCAAAATATTTTATTTTATTCCAAACAGTATTTTAGGACAAGCGATAACGTTTCGGCCCAACCAAGGCCTTTCTCACAATCGCTGTATATAGTGTTGGAAGCAGAACGGTGTATAGGCGTCTACCAGACGCTCCAAGCAGATCAGTGTCATCCGCAGAAGTAAGCATCAGACTGGCCCCCCAGAGGACCAGAGGATCCTCCGGTGTGCCCAGATGTTGAGCTGCATTACTCTAAAGCCTCGGGGAGGAGAGTCATTGGCTCACTGCCGCACCACTTACTCTTGCAGGCCACAGGCAGTTTAAGGCCTGTGGCCTACTAGAGGTAGGGAGGATGTCGGCGTCCCGGCACTAGTGACGCAATGATGTCACGCCTCTGGTGATGCAATGACATAACGATGCCGGTGACCCAATGACATCACGATGCTTGGCTACGGAAGCGGAAAAATCCGCTTGTCGTGGAAGCAGGGTTAGGTGCGTTGTTTGTTTTTTTTTTATTGGCGCAAAGGGGGCCTAATTACTACATTGAGGGCGCAAAGGGGGCATAACTACTACATGGAGGGCGTGAGGCGGCCTAACCACTACATCGAAGGCACAAGGTGGCCTAACTACTATATGGAGGGCACAAGGGGGCCTAACTATTATATGGAGAGCACAAGGGGGCCTTACTACTATATGGAGGGCACAAGTGGGCCTAACTAACATGGGGACACAAAGGGGTCCTAAATACTTTAGAGGGGTACAAAGGGGACCTAACCACAATATAGGGGCACCAAAGGGGACCTAACTAACATGGGGACACAAAGGGAACCTAGCTACTATATTGGAGCCCAAAGGGGATCTAACTACTATATGGAGACACAAAAGAGGAACTATCTACCAGGGTCCTATTCCTGTGTAGGGAGGGCACTATTACTGTGTGTTGGCCACTATTATTGTGTGAAGCACAAATGGGGCACTATTACTGTGCTGGAGTACTATTACAGTGTGGGGCACCAAGAGTGGGCATTATTTCCATCTGGGGCACTATAAATGGTGAGTTTTTGTAGAGAGTGGGAAATAGGTGTGGAGGATGCTGGAAAAGCGAGGAGCCAAAGATGATGGTGTTGCAAATTCTACAGAGGCGATTCGTGGCTGGAAGAAGTCACCATGGCGTTTTGGGCCAGATGAAGAAGAATAGCGAAAGTGAACGACTCCAATGTGAGAAGACGTCACCGGTGGGTCACTCTATATCTATATCCCAGTATTGTAATCTCTTATGTTGTCTGCAGATCATTTATATGGTCTCAATATATACTATATTGATCTTTAGTTTACTACACACGTTTTATTACACAATCAATAATGGTAGCTTTATTTCTATAGCTGGAGGGTGGGCCCCAAAAAAACACATCTTTATACGTCCATGTGATGGATGCCTTTAGGTTGCAGAAATTAAAGTTGTATTAATAATGTGTGGCTTGTTTTCAATTACATTTGTTTAATGTAATTAAACATATATTTTCACAAGCATATTTGTTTTAATTAACCGAATTGACTGAATGTGACTATGTTTTTGGTACAATATAAAAAAAAATTTGGGCTCCACTTGTTATATTTTTCCTAGGGCCACACATGCCCGCACCACTCAGTGACCAGCTGTTTCGGCTGCCTCCGGACACAGGAAGTTATGCAGTGGTCGGTGTCGGAATGCAGTGGTCTGAGCCTTCTGCTTCCAGCACTGCACTAGCCACTGCAAATCTTCCAAGCTTCCTACACCCGGAGGCAGCCAGAACAGCTGATCAGTGTAGGGTCCTGATGTTGGACTCTGTGGATGGGTCATCAGTATAAAAAACAGGGCCCAAACCGGACAACCCCTTTAATAACTACAATAAGTCTTACCGACCTTTGAGTCATCTCAAAGCATGTAATTCACAATCACTCAAATAATTTTTTTCTTTTACATCAGCTTTTACCACTTTAGAAAATATATCAATTGCACTACCACATCAATCTCAATCACATCATGATCATTATCATCATCATCAAGATCTTAAATTACCTTTTGGCATAACATTAATGCAATTGTAGTTTTCTCATGGAAGAGTATAAGTCGCTTCAAACTTATCAATATCAAAGTCACATGTAACACCATAACAGACTGATTCAGTCTGGGGAAGAAGCGTTAAATTCAGCACATGAGAATTTTTATTAGAATGAACAATATCATTCTTTTTAACGTTAACAGAAAAGGAGATATTAATTAGGTCCAATGAACCTTCAAGCAATGGCTCAATCATTAGACCCATATTGGGATCCTTTGAACCAACCTAATCTATTTGAGCCACCATATCTGTTTCCTTTTCATTTCTCCTCTCCGCATATCTCTGTAACTTCTTCAATTTCCCCCTTCCCTTCCTTGTCCGTGTTCTAAAGGAGTACTTGTAAATCCTTGTGTTGTCATTTCCAAGTGGAAAGTAGGACTCGAAACTGATCCTGAGTAGACAATGTTTTGGTTCTTAACTTTCTTTCGGTGTTGAAATCCTCTCCTCCTTTTGCGTGTTGTCCAACTGAAAAATTTGTTAATTTCAAAGTCCACTTTATCTCTCAAGAATGTATCCCATTTTCGTTCTTTTTATTAATTTGAACAGGGATTAGTTTTAAATCCATAAATTTGAACTTTTTATTGGATTTGAATTCAATCTTTAGTTTTTTCCAAACCAGTAGTTATAATATGGTATTCTTTCTGTGTCATAGGCGCCACCGCCCAAAGTTAATTTTGGGAACGGGCCTCATTATATTGCTGGGCCCATTCCCTTTTGCTAACGAACGCTTGGCTCTTCACAGCACAGATTCTGGGTAGCGTCACAATGTTATATGCGACGATGCATATAACGTCATGACTACCCAGCTTCAGCATCAGTGTGAAGAAGAGCCCTGAGTTAGTTAGGAGAAGGCATTGGGCCCTGCAATATAATGGGACCCGTTCCATTCCCCAAATTAACTTTGGGCTGCGGTGGTGAACTGTGCGGGTGGTGGACAGGGCGGGCGAGTGTTGGACATTGCGAGCGGTCAGTGGACAGTGCAAGTGTGCAGTGGACGGGTAGCAGACAGTGCAGACGGGCATGGGCCACTGTTCTTCCTTTTTTTGGCTGGGTCCCTGACGGGAGCACCAGCGGTACTGCCCTGATGGCGTCCCTGGTCATAGAACAATATTTACTGTTAGTGAGTGCTGTACATGTGCTTCTTTCCACTAAATGACAAAATCTGGTTCCTTTTAATATTTAATTTTTTTTATAAATTTTATTCAGTTTTCAACATTATATAAATACATATAAAATAGATCGTACAAATAGATCCTAAAGTAGGAGATTATAACATATACTTGACATCACAAAAACTTCTCTATACTCCCTCCTTTCTATATGTATTTAATTATTTTAAAAAATCCTAACCTTACCCTCCCACCAGGCCTCCATAAAAATCTACATAGTAAGGCCCCATGTACACGACCGTATTTTCATCTATCAGTAAATACTGTCCGTAAATAAGGATTCATAGGCATCCGTAATCTATCCGTATTTACGGATTAGTATCCGCAAATACGGTCTGTATTGCATCCGTATTTGAGGATCCGTAAAAATAGAGGGAGGATGCAAATGTTGTCATCAGCATATTGCCTAGTAACGCTTCCGTATATACGGACGGTATACGGATGCACATCCATAGCCATCCGTATTTACGGAAGCTCCCATAGACGTCTATGGGAGAGTCCGTGCCGTAATTACGGACAAGAATAGGACAGGTTCTATAATTTTTTCAGCACGGACACCCATCAGTAAAATTACTGAAAGGTATCCGTGGCCAATAGAAATGAATGGGTTCCTAATTACTGTCCGTACGGACCGTATTACTGATGAAATATACAGTCGTGTGCATGGAGCCTTAGGCCCGTAAAAAAACTCAGTTTTTTCGGACCGCAAAAACGGACCTATTCACTTTAATTGAACACGGACACCTTTCCGTATCGCTACGGATAAGTGTCCGTTCCACAGAACTGTGCGGGAATTATGGAGCATGTCTGTTCTTGGTCCGCAATTGCGGCACGGACTCCTCCATAGAAGTCTATGGGGGAGCCAAAATTGCGGATGGCTACGGAGGTGCGTCCGCAAATACGGATAGCCATCCGCACATATAGAAGTGTTGCTAAGCAACACAAAGGGGATTTCCCATCAACCAGACCTCTTTTTTTGCGGATCCGTATATACAGATGCAATACGGATGCACTACGGACCGTATTTGCGGATACCATTCAGCAGAAATGGGTACGTTTCTGTTCATTTGCTGATGACTATAAAGCAATACGGAACCGTATTTACGGTCAGTATTTGCGGATACGGTCGTGTGCATGGGGCCTTAGGCCCGAATTACGTCTGAAAACAGTGCGTGTGAACTTACCCTTAGTGGACATTCCCATATACTGTGGTAATAATCAGCTTTATATAAGGCTTCGTTCACCACTGCATTGTGATAACCGTTTTAGCGGATCCGTTGAAATAAACCATTCAGCAGAAATGGGTACGTTGCTGATCATTTGCTGATGACTATAAAGCAATACGGAACCGTATTTACGGCCCGCCGACTGACAGCTGCATTTTCGGGCTGTGCTCCCATACAAAGTATGGGACCACGGCCCGCAAAATGCAAAAGAATGGACATGTTCCATAATTTCTGGAACATTTCCACGGCACGGACACCCTTCCGTTCAATGAAAGTGAATGGGTCCATTTTTGAGGACCGCAATCGCGGTCCGCAAAAACTGAGGTTTTTTACGGTCGTGTGCATGGGGCCTAACTGTTAAGATTCAATATCTAAAGATTGTGTTAATTTCTTCTATAGAGAACATCTCCTTTAATAGTTCCTTCCATCTCCTGTAAAATCTCTCTATTTTTTTGTATTGTTAATCGGAAATAAATTCTACCAACATAAGTTTTCCCAAAGTGTTTCTTAGGCCTTATTCACATCACGTTATGGGCTTCCATTGGAGGTATACGTCGGGAAGACCCCCGATGTATACCTCTGACAAAAGGCCCAAACGTAGCCCACTGTATGACATACAGTGGGTTACGTTGCTTGGGGACCGGCCCTGGCAAAACTACTGAAGTTCCTGTGCATTTATGGACAGTGACTTCTGGAGTTACCTATAACTGGATTTGGCGAGCAGAGCATCAGTTGATGCTCTGCTCGGGGACTCCAGCACTCCTCCTGACGTCACTGTCCATATATGGACAGTGACTTCAGGACTTCTCTATCGCTGGATTCGGCGAGCAGAACCCTCATAGTACTATATAGACGGAAAAATAAAGACGTTATGGCTTTTGGAAGGTGGGGAGGAAAAAACTAAAATTAAAATCTGAAAAAGGGCTGCGGCGGGAAGGGGTTAAATGGGAGTATGTCGTGAGGATTTTTAGTATCCATTGATTCATGACTGCTTTTTTTGCTGCCAGTAATAGTAAATGTAAATTCACATTATTGAATTACATGGTATCAATATTGCCATTTTGTGTGCAATCAGCATGGAGAATGCATAGCCAAGGATTCCTAGCTGGATTTAGCCCTGATATCTTGTTAGCCAGCTTGCATGTATCTTGCCAGAAATTCTTTATGAGGGTATGTTCACACGCAGTGAGCAAAAACGTCTGAACATACGGAGCTATTTTCAGGCGAAAACAGCTCCTGATTTTCAGACGTTTTTTTAACAACTCGCGTTTTTCGTGGCGTTTTTTACGTTTTTGGAGCTGTTTTTCAATGGAGTCAATGGAAAACGCCTCAAAAAACGTCCCAAGAAGTGTCCTGCACTTCTTTTGATGAGCCGTCATTTTACGCGCCGTATTTTGATAGCGACGCGTAAAATAAAGGCTTGTGGGAACAGAACATCGTAATTCCCATTGAAAGCAATGGGCAGATGTTTGTAGGCGTATATGGGGCTTTTTTTCAGGCGTAATTCGAGGCGTAAAACGCCAGAATTACGTCTGGAAACAGTGCGTGTGAACTTACCCTTAGTGGACATTCCCATATACTGTGGTAATAATCAGCTTTATATAAGGCTTCGTTTACCACTGCATTGTGATAACCGTTTTAGCGGATCCGTTGAAATAAAAAAAATAAAAAAGGACAGACTGATGGATGCCAGACTGAATACAACAAAAGGTAAAATATGAAAACACTCTGTTTTCTTTCCGTTTGTGCCAGTTTGTCATCAGCTATACTCTGTTTTTAACAGATCCGTTTTTATCTTTGCATCTCTCTTGCTTTCATTTTTAGCCTGTGCATGTGCATAAGAAAACTGATCCGTTAAACGCAATGCATATCTGATACAAGCGGATGGCATATCAGTTTGTATCCGTCATCCATTGACTTCAATGTAAAAAGAAAAACTGAAAGGTCGTATACGTCAGGTTTCCGTCATTTAGACTACGCTATTGCTTCAGTCCAAAAAACTTTTTGCATCGGTTGTGCTAATTTAGGACCTGTTCACATCACCGTTCGCTTTCCGTTCCGACGGAATCCCGAAACGGAAAGCGAACGGTGATGTGAACAGGCCCTAAATTAGCACAACTGATGCAAAAACAAAACCCATTGAAATCAATGGTTGTTTTGACTGAAAAGTTTACTTCCGTTCTTGTGGTCCTCTAACGGATCCGCTAGAACGGAAGGCACAAGATGTGAACGAGTCCTAAGGCCTCATACCCACTTCAGTTATTTTCTTCAGGGTGTTTTTTTACTGATAGCACCCTGACACATTCATTTCAATGGGGCCATGCACACTTCCGTTTTAACGGAACCGTGTGGCCGTTCCAACAAAAATAGGGCAGGTCCTACTCCTGTCCGTTTTTGACGGAACAGTTTCGGCCTTTTCATTAACTTGGTCCGTGAAACAACGGACTGCACACGGAAGCCATCCGTGTGCAGTCCGTGTTTCAACGGATCCGCCATTAGCGGCCATACGACGGCCAATGGAAGTGTGCATGAGGCCTAAGTCGTATTTTGGGCATTGCAGTGAAAAATTATTTACATGCCCCTGCATATTAAAAGCATATGGAATCTGATGCATAGTTTTCTGTGCTTGTTCTCTCCAATTTTCAGATACAATTACAGTCCTAATTTTTTTTAAATGCCTTAAGAATACATCCATAGATATCATCTTTAGGTGTTATTCTCCTACTCCTGGTAGATTTTCTTAATATGGAATCTTCTATGTTGGAATTAGACATTACTTATTTATTACAGATTTTATTTCTACTCCCACTGTTGTCATCAGGTCTTTAAATTGCGTCCCTTTGTTTATTCTATCTTCTGGTTGTTCCATTTAGTTTAAAGAGTTGCAGACCCTTATATATTGTAACTAATGAGCTGTAGGTAAATTAAATTTATTCTGCGCCTTTTCAAAAGACAATAATTTACCTACGTTATTCATGATATCTTTTGGGAGCTCTATCCCCCTATTAAACTACCTAATTTGCATAAATTTGTCAATTATAAGATTAACCCCTGGATGGTCTCTTATTAGTTTCTGAGTCAAAATAGATGGTCAGTTCATGCTTCTTTCGTAGCATTTTCTCCGGACTGTTTGGATCGTTAAATCCCCTCCCGCCTTTTAATACTGACCCATCTAATGGTGTTTGATAAGTCATGGTTCGTTCAATATTTAAATGAGTGAAATATGGTGTCTGAGTTCTCCATTCCCTGATGTATCTTATTAAACACGCAGGTTATAACATCTTATATTAGAGAGTGCCATGCTGCCTCTTTGTTTTGATTCCTGTAAAAAATTGTATCAAATTTTTTTTTTCTATTTGTCCATATAAATCTTGATATCAAGCGCTCAAGAGTATTTATATCTCGATGCTTGATTAATAGAGGTAGAACTTGCATAGGAAACATGATCCTAGCAATGCTGATAATTTTCAATAGTTGAATTCTGCCATTTATACTTAGACCAAGGTCCTTCCATCTACTTAGTTCAGACTTAATTTTATAAATGATTGAGTCATAATTAAAGTGGTATATTTTATGTGGGTCTCTATTGATCTTTATCCCTGAATTTTGAGCATATTTATATCTTTGTTCCAATCTAAATTGGCATTTTTTTAAGCATTAATACTTCGGTCTTTCTTCAATATTCTCCTATATATCTTGTATGTACATCAAGAGGTCATCAGCGAATAATTACAATTTGACTATCTTAGACCCTACTTTGATCCCCTTGATGTTTTCATTGCTTTTGAGGGTTAGTACTAATGATTATATGGCCTGATCAAACAATAGGGGGTACAGTGGGCATCAATCTTTACTACCTCTAGTCAGTTTACATTTTTTTTAGATTACTGCCTATACTTAGTCCTGCCATCGAATCACGGTACATGCCCTGTAAAAAGTTTGAGAAATTTCCGGATAGTCCAACCCTGCAGTACAAGGAATAGCCAGTCCCAGGACACATGATCAAATGATTTCTGATCATCAAAAGATATCATTGCTGCATTTTTATACTGATGTGTCCTGAGACTGGTCCAGTCCGAGAGTGCCAAGGCCATGCGTATATTTCTCACACCTGATTTACCTTTGACAAAACCTGCCTGGTCTTCCGAGACCAATCGAGCAAAGATTGTGTCAGTTTATTAGCCCAAATTTTGGCAAGAATCTTGACATGATTCATAAGGGAGATAGGTCAATACGACTCTAATTTAGTTGGATCTTTGTCCTTTTTTGGAAATATTACAATATTTGCCAAGCAGCTTGGCTGTTGGGAACAAATCTCCTTTTATATAGATGTTATTGAAAAGACTCTCAAGATCATGAACCAAAAAATGTTTGGTTATTTTGAGAAATTCTGCGGCATTGCCATCTGGGCCTTGGGGTTACCAGAAGTCAATTTATTAATAACGTCAATAATTTCACTTTTAGAAATCGGAGCCTGGATGACTTCCATTTGTGCCTTCTGTAGCGTGGGAATATGCAGGTTATCAAGGAATCCTTCAGTCATATTCATGCTTATTTGTCCTCCCTTATATAAATTTGCAATATATTCTATGAATGTCTTGAATATGTCATCAGGATCCCAAATCTCCTCTTTTGTTTCTGATCTTATTAAGGAGATGTGTTTGTTTTTATGCTTACTTTTCACCAGGATAGCCAACAATTTACCGGATTTATTTCCCAGTCTATAGAGTGTTTTTTACCATACAGATCTATATGATTGTTTTATCTTCTCTAATGTATTCTCGTAAATTTACTTTGATTCCTGCCAGGCGATTTTATTAATTATGAGGGGGTTGTTCTTATATTTTATATATTTTTCCTTGTATTCTTAACTTGGTTTTATCCATTGTGAACTGATATGTTTTTTATAATATGATATATATGATATTATGCGGCAGCTGATGACCACTTTGGCCGTTTCCCAAAATAGATCTGGCCTATCCCTTGCATCTAAATTATCCTCTCTAAACCTTGCGAATTCCTGCTCTATATATTTGCAGAAGTGTGTGTCATTTTTGAGATACTGGGGATATCTCCAGCTAAAATATCTATTTTTTGTTGGGTTTTTAATATCAATACTGATAGGAGAATGGTTTGAGATTTTAATATCATGAATATTAGTTTGCTTTACCTTAGAAATATCTGATCTAGAAATTAGTATATAAACTATTCGGGAGAAACTCCCAAGTCTACTAGATAGATGTGTGTATTCACATTCGCCATACATCAAGCATATCAATGCCTCGTAGAAAAATTGTAAAGTTCTTATTTACATTTCTTATTTTTATTCCTAGTCTTGATCTATCAATATGGGTATCAGCTACTGAATTAAAATCTTCGCCTAAGATCTTGGAGGATGTATTGATCAGATTAACCCATCTCTTATTTCTGCAAAGTATTGAGGGGTCGGTTTATTTGGGAAGTATAAATTGTAAATACTTTAAAAGAATTGGCTAGTTTGATAGTGACCCATATTACCCTAGTGCCTGGCCTTTTATCGACTGAACTAATTTCATAACTGAGGTTCTTATGAAACAAAATAACTACCCCTCCCTTTCTTTTTTTGTACATTGATGCCCAGAGCCTTTCTATACAAAGTCGTTCTAATATTTCAATACCTTTATCTGTGAGAAATGACTCTTGAAGTAGGGCTATATCAACCTTCATAAATGTCTTAAGATCTTGTCTCTCCTTATAGGATTCGAGATGCCCCTTAGGCCCTGTTCACACTGAGTTTTTTGCAGGTGGAAATATCTGCCTCAAAATTCCTTCAGGAATTTTGAGGCAGATTTTGACCTGCCTGCACTCTCTTTCCGGGTTTTTCGCCGCGTTTTTTGGCCGCCATTTAGCGGCACCGACAAAATACGCTGAATAAAACGTTTTCTCTGCCTCCCATTGATGTCAATGGAAGGTCAGAGACGGAGACACCCGAAGAAAGGGCATGACACATCTGTCTCCCGCGAGTGTTTTTTCTGCTCGCGGGAAAAAAAATGCCTCCGCCTCCTTTTGAAATCAATGGGAGGGGTTTTCGTATGTTTTTTGGCGTGGTTTCCGCGTCAAAAAATGCACCAAAAAAAACTCTGTGTGAACAGTGCCTTACATTCCTGAGACTATGCTAATGTCTTCCAGTTTATTTTATTAATCTGAGTTCTAGTTATGAGACCATAGCCCCTCCCCCTCCTATTCCCTCCCCTACCCCAAATTCCTATCTTTCTGTTGTGTGACTTCCTTTTTTCCATTATGTATTTAATTTGGTTACCCTAGCTTGTCCCTAGCACCTTCCATTCCCCAGTCCAGTAGAAAAAGAAGAAAAAAATAATAATATATATATATATATATATATATATATATATATATATATATATATATATATACACATGTTTAGATTCCCTTAGGATACTTAGTGTCAGCATAGCCCAAATTATAAATATTATCTACAACAAGCGATATTCATTAAACCCCTGTGCTACAAATTAATAGAATAATTAACATATTTTATTCAATGGTGTATGTGCAAAATTATTATAGAATTGGTGCATCAATGACTTTAAAATTTGTAAAAAAAATAATAATAAAAAATTCTTCAAATTAATTATATAAAATAATTAGCATATATAATCCAAAAATGTATGTACAAAATTCTTGTAAATATCCACCCCTTCCACCTCCTCCTAGTCATTTTCCCACCTAGTGGTTAGCCATCTTGTGGGAAAACGTTCAGCTGTGCCGGATAAAGCATCATGAATCATGTATTCTTTTTTTCGTTTACAGTGGATCAGTTTTCGTTAAATTATCCTCTCTTATTATAAACTTTGGCAGAGTAATCTTATTATTTTGTTCCCATCCAGCTAGGTGTTTTTTTCTTGTCTAGATGCCTTGAGGAGTTGTAATTTATCGTTGAAGTCCATGAGTTTTACTATGACGTCCCTGGGCTTTCCTGTAGTGTTTCGAGGTGGCCCTAATCGGTGGGCTCTTTCAATGTTGACGGATTCTTTAAGTCCCATTAATTGTGAAATCTTAGTCTAAGTCAGATCCCGTAGTGTATACGCTAAATAGGTTTTTGGAATGCCTATTATTTTAATACTGTTTCTCCTACTCCGATTCTCTAAATCATCAATTTTATTGGCCAGATCCTCTTGGGTCTTGACTCATTCTTGAAGTTTTTTTTATGGACTGCCTCCAGTTCATCGACCATGATGGCTACCTTTTACTTTGGTTCATTAATTATTTCTACATGCTGTTTGTTTTAATCAAAGATCTGGTTTAATTTCGTTTTCAGAAGTTGTTCCACCATGGAGGTGAGAGAGTGTAGCATCTCTTCAGACAGCATAGCTACATGTGTAAGCGTCCAATCACATCGGGCGCATGACTGGAAGTCTGAGAAACTTCCTTATATACACAAAATTCTGTAGGGGATCTATTACATTCGCTATAGGACCGCAATTAATTCACTATCCAAAAAAGTCTGACTTGTTTCCCTGCCAAATTTTCATGGCTTCTACACTGCCTGGCCCTATCTATCAGAGAAGGAAGGGAGGAAGAGGATTGGGGATAGAAAGTAGAGTTGTTTGGAGCAACGGTGACTCCAAACAGTCCATTTGCATATTAAGAATAAACATATTTCTGCAACGGAGCCACGCATCTGAAAAAGGAAAACAGAATTTTATTCAGGTGAAGCTACACTATATTACTGTACTGCTGCTTTGATAGAATTTCTGGTGACAGACTCCCTTCCCTTGAAATAAAATTTGCTTTTGCTTTTTTCTGTAATTCTCCAGAATGGCTTGCACAGAGTATTTATTACATTGTTTTTTCACAATGTACTCTGCATTTCCACTCTCTTTCTTGATGTCAAAATGGATCTTTTTGATTTCAATAAAATTCTGTTATGATAAAAAATATATCACTTGCACGCATTTTCCTGTCCAGCCAAACCACTTCCATCGTTCCTTCTTTCACCAATTCCTTTTCTCTAAAATGAAAGCCAGTATGATGGATGGATGGAATAATACAAAAACATCAGATGAACTATTGGAGTCAGCTCAACCGTGAAACTTGTATGTAATCAGTTGCATAGATGAACAGTAATGCAGAGGCACAAAGATAGCAGGAACAGGAAATCCAGCACTCAGCTATTCAAATAAATCTCGATTTTATTATTACATGTGAAAAAGTACACAACAGATATGATGCTATGTTTACACTAGGCCATGCTCCAGACATATATGCCGAATAAGTCCATAGAGTGACCGTTTGGCACATGTGTGAGCTCTAGGATGCAGCATATTTTTTTAAACTGTTTACAGTTGCATGCGTCTGGGCCATATGATCAGTGTATACATCAGGAGATTTCCCTGGCATATATACTGAACGTGCACTGCAAATGCAGTATGAACAGAGCCAATATTGAAACAAGAGTTCTTAGTTATACATATTCAATGTCTTAATTTCAATGTTAAAAATAAAAACATATAAGGACATGTAATGGATAGATAAATAGACATGAACTAGATAGATAGTGTATCATTGTGGCTACTTCAAAGCGAGAAAATTAGGATTTTATTATTTATTTATGTATGCAAAAATGCTTTAGAACACAACCAGAAAGTAAGTGTTGGCAGAGAAACGGTTGTTTCTCTAAAACCTAGTACAATGGCCCGTTTGTTGGAGAGTTTAGAGGAGGAGGGCCGACTCCATTAAGACCGTTCATGGTTTGGGCTGTCTAACGAACCTCATTAGGTGCACGCTGTGATAGCTCCTTAGGAGTATGTTCACATGGTAATAAGTTGAGGTTTGAAAATCAGATCCTAAATCTGCTTCCAAAAGGTAAAGGCTGGGTTCACACGACCTATTTTCAGGCGTAATGGAGGCGTTTTACGCCTCGAATTATGCCTGAAAACACGGCTCCAATACGTCGGCAAACATCTGCCCATTCATTTCAATGGCTTTGTCGATGTACTGTGCCGATGACCTGTAATTTTACGCGTCGCTGTTAAAAGACGGCGCGTAAAAATAACAGCCTCGTCAAAGAAGTGCAGGACACTTCTTGGGACGTAATTGGAGCCGTTTTTCATTGAATCCAATGAAGAACAGCTCCAAATTACGTCCGTAATGGACGCCCCGCAAAACGCGAGTACGAGCAATTACATCTGAAATTCAGGAGCTGTTTTCTCCTGAAAATAGCTCTGTAATTTCAGATGTAAATGCAGTTATCGTGTGCACATACCCAAATAGTGGTGCCTTCACCTTAGCAGTTAACAATATTGAATCTTTAGTCTAGGAATTTTGTTTATTCATGTGGTTATCTGCACCATTTTGTTTCATTGAACTGAATGACGCAGCTATTTTTGACGTTGAGGATGGAGCTATTTTATTTGAGCACACAGAAATTTTTTTTTGTTTTGTTTTTTCATCATGTGAACCATCATTTATTTTTTTCTGTCAGCGTAGCCTTATGAGGGTTTGTTCATTTTCGGACAAGTTGTATTCTTTATGGCACCCTTATTTGGTACATATAATGTATTAAAAACTTTTACAACATTTTATGGGGGGAGAATGGAAAAAAAAGCAGTTCGGGATGTTTTTGGGATTTTATTTTTACAGCATGCACTGTGCAGTAACACCATTTAATGTATTAGAAAATGTACTGGAAAACAGAAAAAATATATATTTGTGGGGTGAAAAGGGCAAAAAACAGTGATTGCGCTATTTTTTTGGGGTTTCATTTTTATGGCGTTTATTGTGCAGTAAAGACTACAAGTCAACTTTATTCTATGGGCTGATACAATTACGGCAATACCAAATGTATTTTTTTTTAAGCTTTACCACTTTTATAAATAAAAAACGTTGTTAAAAAAACAAAATTGTGTTGTGTAATGTGTTTTTGGGGTGCAACAAATCCCTTTAAGCCACTGGCTAAAAGGGGCATTTGACAGTCACGATAGACACGCTTTTCTTCCTCGTTTCCATCAGATAAGCACAGATCTGACAAGCTGTTTTGAATCTGTCCCGTTTGTAACATACTCTAATAAATTTGTACTCCTTTTTCGTGGTCATTAGAGGTTGTCCAGGTCATGGTCGATCACAGTAGATTGACTCATTTCTGGGCAAAACACATGTATGTAAAGGATGTATGTTCATCCTTTACAGAAAAATCGATGAAGATTGGGCTATATTCAAATTAATGAGAAGTAGTTTAATTTGACTGATTAACTTTTATTAAGTTTTTTGGGGAGAAATGGAATAAAGCAATTCCTCTGTAGTTTTTTTAGGGTTTTTTACGCAATGTATCGTGTGATTTAAATAATGTTTCAAATTTATTATATGCGTCATTGCAATCGCATAAATAGGTGTATTTTTTTAATAATTTTGCTAAATAAATCCACTTTTTATAGAAGAAAATGACTTTATTTTATTTTTACTACGAACACTTTTTTTTTCCTAATGAACTTCACTAAACTGTGATTAACAATTTTTTTTAATCCCACTAGGGGACTTCACAATTCTTCTGATCGCTTATTTAATGCTGCTGATGTGAGACCGTCTGCTGCTGTGAGACTGTCTAACCCTGTGGACAGCAAAAATTTGTAAGGGGGGAGACTTGCTCCCCTTGGCATGAAATTGTGTAATTATACCTTTTAAATCATGTTATATTGTTATGTCTTAAAGCGTTTACTGTACCATTTGTTGTGTTTGGAATGTGTTGCACACCTTAGTTGTCTATGGCGGTGGAGAACTGTCAGACTGTCGTACGTGGCTACAGTGGCAGATTAAGTAGACCATAGGCCCTTGGGCCCCCCTTCCCCACCGCCGCTCTGCCATGTCTATAGTGAACACCACCTGAAGAGCCGTCATAAGACTCTTGACAATTCCGCAGGGGAGGCCTTATTTTCTGTAAGTCCCCGGGGGTGTTGTACCTAGGTCTTGTTTGTCACTGGTAGAATAGTCATGGGCGGAGAGAAAACCTGCTCTGAGAGCCATATGTGAAGTCAGCCCATGGGAGGATATACAGGCAGTGCTTATTCGGGGGGTGGCTTACCTGAGGCCTACTGTGTGTCCTGTAAAGTAAGTGGACTGAGTCCTGTATAAGTCTGTGTGTCCTGTAACTAGTGGACTGGTCTGTAAAGGAGTGTCCTGTGAAGTAGGCGGAATAAAGACTTGCACAAGGAAGTGAGAGAGATACTTAACAAGTGCAGAATTGTCGAGTATAGTGGGATAGAGTCATGTCACAGAAGTGCGAAACAAGACAAGTGGTAGTGGACAATTATTCCTCCTGCAGCCTAAAGAATTACCGTAACTGTTTAATATTGGGTTCTACAAGCAAATTACAAAATTGCTGTTGTTGTACTATTACTGCTGCTTCATCATTGCAAGCAAAGTGAGCAATCCTTAAAGAGAGAGTACCCTTTTGTATGTTTACACACGTGGGTTGTTGAGCTATTCGATGAAAGGTAGTGATATGGCAATAACAAGGACCCACGGAGTAGCAGGGTACATCTAAACTAAGTGACTAGTGCAATACCGGAGAATACACAAAGGTAAGGCAGGTTGTGGTAAGAAGGAGCCTCCCTGTGACCCATGGAGGCACTGTAGGACCCAACCTTGGTGACATATTTCATTATCCCCTACTCTGGCTAAGGATTAACTAATGACACCCACTGTTTGCTATTGTTTGTACTACCTCTATTCACACGACAGGGTCCGAGTGTCGGCTGATAAAAACGTCACTTTTTGCTCCGTTTTTCTCTGCCGTTTTGCATCTGTTTCGTTTCTGTTCCGGGCCGATTTTAACCCATTTTGCATCATTTTTTTTCCCTTTCCGTTTTAAAAACGGATGAATTTAATTTGTCAATTTTTTTGCCACGCACTTCCCTCTGTAGATAATGCCACACAGCCCTAGTAGATAATGATACACACTGCCCGCTGTAGATACTGCCATAGCCCCCCTGTAGATAATGCCGCACACTGCCTTCTGTAGATACTGCCACACACTGCCCTCTGTAGCTAATGCCACACACTGTCCACTGTAGATACTGCCACAGCCCCCTCTGTAGATAATGCCACTCAGCCCGCTGTAGATACTGACACAGCCCCCTGTAGATAATGGCACACACTGCCCTCTGCAGATAATGCCACACAGCCCCCTGTAGATACTGCCACTGCCCCCCTGCAGGTAGAGAGACACAGCCCCCTTTAGGCAGTGCCCACCCCCCATAGATGGCACCCCCCGTAGATGGCACCCCCCTTCCTGAAGATAGTGCCTCTGTATATATGGACAGTGACATCATGGACTTCTCCTGGAGCGGTCGCCTGCTCCTGAAGTGGAATCCCCGACCACATCGGCCCGTCGGCCGGTGATTCCGCTCCCGGAGAAGTCCCAGACTTCACTGTCCATATATGGACAGTGACGTCAGGGACTTCTCCGAGAGCGGAATTACCGGCCACAGCGTCGGCCGGTGTGGCCGGAAATTCTGCTTCACGTCCCTGACATCACTGGCCATATATTGACAGTGAAGTCAGGAACTTCTCCTGGAGAGGAATTCCCGGCCACAGCTTCAGCAACGCTGTGGCTGGGTATTATTCCACACCTGCAGGGAGCAAAAAAATTTCCTCCTCCTCCTCACATGCACTTTGCACTGTGAGGAGGAGGAAAAGAGAGCGAGCGAGCGGCAGAAAGCACGGCCGTTACTCAGATCACTTCCAAGTGGCAGACGTGCTTTACTCAGCCCCATAGACTTCTATGGGAGCCATGCGGCCTGGAGAACGGTCCAAAATAGGGCATGTTATATTTTTTGATGGCCCGGTTCAAAGAATCGGTCGTGTGGATAGCCCCATTTGGGGTCTATTGTTCCTACTGCGGCCATATGACGAAATGAACAAGAAATGTATTTGATCAGTGCAGTACTTTTCTTGAAACAACTACAACAGTGATCTTCTCAAATGCTGTGATCATCTTATTTATAACTCTGCTTCTGTTTAATATAAAAAGGGGAGTCTCGCTTAACCACTATCACCCCTACAGCTTACAAATAGATGGTATGCCAGTGGCTGTAATAGTGCAAAGACATTTGTCATCAGTTGCATCAGTAATTTATTAATTGCTAGATCATAGATAAAATCACTGAACAGACCATACTTACTTATGAGGGCAGGTACACACACACCACCTCCCAGCAGGACGCAGACAAATCACAATGCTACATAGAGGGTGTAATATCAGTTGCAATATATAGATGAACACCCACTCACATGCCTACTATTCATGAGGTGGTGGCTGCTTAGTATTATCATTGCACACAAATATATTACCATGCTGGATTACAGCCTATTAGTCACGCCCATAATATTAGACAAGGCCCAGCACCTTCCAATATACTGACAAACCATTCTCCCCCAGCACTAGAAGGCCTGGCTGCATCCTGAAAAGACATCCATGATACATGATAAATATCAATGATAAACATTAGGTATTAGTTAATATTTTGGCCAAAAAACGCAAGCTCACAACCCGCGTCAAGGTTCCCCATCGTATTGCGAGTCCCTACACTCCTATTACAAACAAATCACTGAAAAATAACTATATTAATTTAAAATCACTGAACAGGCCATACTTACTGATGAGGGCAGGTACACACACCACCTCCCAGCAGGACGGTATTTTGGCCAAATATGAACTAATACCTCATGTTTATCATTGATATTTAACGTGCATCATGGATATATTTTCTGGATGCAGCCAGGCCTTCTAGTACTGAGGGGGGGGGAGTGGTTTGTCAGTATATTGGAAGGTGCTGGGCAGCCCGCCCTGTCTAATATTATGGGTGTGACTAACAGGCTGTAAGCCAGCATGGTGCACTACATGCATCCATGTGACTGACACACTTATAGAAGCTTTATATGTGTGCAATGATAATACTAAGCAGCATGGCCGGCCTTGGATGCGCTCGACCAGTGCGGTCGCACAGGGCGCCAGCCGCCACACTGCAAGAGGGAAGCCAGCGGGTGAGTGTATCCTCATGTCATTACAACTACCAGCGGGGATACACACACTAACTGCAGTCGCCTTTCCGCCCGGGCGCTTCTTAACTTAGTGGCCGTCGCTACGGTTGTAGCAGCCATAGCGGCTGCTAGCGGTGACACCGGGCATGAGGCATCTCCCTGCTCTGCTATCTACTAGCGCCACTGTAGCTCCCTGAAGGAGCGGAATCCCCATGTGGCCAGGGATTCCGCTCCTGGAGCGCTGCTTGATGTCTCTGTCCATATATGGACAGTAACATCAGGGGAAACTCCTGAAGCGGAATCCCCGGTCACAGCGTTGCAGACACTATGACCGTGGATTCCACTCCAGGAGAAGCCAATGACGTCATGGTCACAGACAACAGGAGCTTCTCCTGGAGTGGAAGCGACGGTCACAGCGTCAGCAACGCTGTGGTTGAGGATTCTGCTTCAGGACTTTCCCCTCATGTCACTGTCCATATATGGACAGAGACATCAAGCAGCGCTCCAGGAGCGGAATCCCCGGCCACATGGGGATTCCACTCCCTCAGGGAGCTACAGTGGCGCTATCTATACTGGAAGGGGTTGGGGGGGGGTTTCTATCTACAAGGGGGCTGTGGGCTGTGTGGCACTACCTACAAAAAAGGACAACTGTCCAGGAGTACACAAAATACCCAGCTTTCCCGGCTATCAAATAAATGTGTGGAAATAAACTAAGACACAGTGTAGGAAATAAGTATTTGATCCCTTGCTGATTTTGTAAGTTTGCCCACTGTCAAAGACATGAACAGTCTAGAATTTTTAGGCTAGGTCAATTTTACCAGTGAGAGATAGATTATACAAAAAAAAAAAAAAAGAAAATCACATAGTCAAAATTAGATATATTTATTTGCATTGTGCACAGAGAAATAAGTATTTGATCCCCTACCAACCATTAAGAGTTCAGCCTCCTCCAGACCAGTTACACGCTCCAAATCAACTTGGTGCCTGCATTATTGACAGCTGTCTTAAATGGTCACCTGTATAAAAGACTCCTGTCCACAGACTCAATTAATCAGTCTGACTCTAACCTCTACAACATGGGCAAGACCAAAGAGCTTTCTAAGGATGTCAGGGACAAGATCATAGCCCTGCACAAGGCTGGAATGGGCTACAAAACCATAAGTAAGACGCTGGGTGAGAAGGAGACAACTGTTGGTGCAATAGTAAGAAAATGGAAGACATACAAAACGACTGTCAACCGACATCGATCTGGGGCTCCATGCAAAATCTCACCTCGTGGGGTATCCTTGATCCTGAGGAAGGTGAGAGCTCAGCCGAAAACTACATGGGGGGAACTTGTTAATGATCTCAAGGCAGCTGATTCCACAGTCACCAAGAAAACCATTGGTAACACATTACGCCACAATGGATTAAAATCCTGCAGTGCCCGCAAGGTCTCCCTGCTCAAGAAGGCACATGTACAGGCCCGTCTGAAGTATGCAAATGAACATCTGGATGATTCTGAGAGTGATTGGGAGAAGGTGCTGTGAATCTTAATGATTTACAGATGATCTGCAAAGAGGAGTAGGCCAAAATTCCATCTAACATGTGTGCAAACCTCATCATCAACTACAAAAAACGTCTGCTTGCCAACAAGGGTTTTGCCACCAAGTATTAAGTCTTGTTTACCAAAGGGATCAAATACTTATTTCTCTGTGCACAATGCAAATAAATATATATAATTTTGAAAATGTGATTTTCTTTTTTTTTTTTTTATATAATCTATCTCTCACTGGTAAAATTAACCTAGCCTAAAAATTCTAGACTGTTCATAATCTTTAATCTAGCTAAAAGGATTAATCTTTTAGCTAGACTAAATAAAAGTTATATCTTAGTTTATTTCCACACATTTATTTGATAGCCGGAAAAGCTGGGTATTTTGTGTGCTCCTGCACAGTTGTCTTTTTTTGAATGTCTATTGCCCGCCAGCTATCAGGGTCATTTCGTAGTCCTTGCACTACAAGGGGGCTGTGGGCAGTGTGGCACTACCAACCAGGAGGCTGTGGGCTGTGTGGCACTACCAACCAGGGGGCTGTGGGCTGTGTGGCACTACCAGCCAGGAGGCTGTGGGCTGTGTGGCACTACCAACCAGGGGGCTGTGGGCTGTGTAGCAC
This sequence comes from Rhinoderma darwinii, assembly GCF_050947455.1. Lineage (NCBI taxonomy): Eukaryota > Metazoa > Chordata > Amphibia > Anura > Rhinodermatidae > Rhinoderma > Rhinoderma darwinii. The sequence continues at coordinate 191,344,213 of NC_134691.1, read as the reverse complement.
TACCAGCCAGGGGGCTGTGGGCTGTGTGGCACTACCAACCAGGGGGCTGTGGGGCACTACCAACCAGGGGGCTGTGGACTGTGTGGCACTACCAACCAGGGGGCTGTGGGCTATGTGGCACTACCAACCAGGGGGCTGTGGGCTATGTGGCACTACCAACCAGGGGGCTGTGGGCTGTGTGGCACTACCAACCAGGGGGCTGTGGGCTGTGTGGCACTACCAGCCAGGGGGCTGTGGGCTGTGTGGCACTACCAACCAGGGGGCTGTGGGGCACTACCAACCAGGGCTGTGTGGCACTCCCTTCCAGGGGGCTGTGGGCTGTGTGGCACTACCAACCAGGGGGCTGTGGGCTGTGTGGCACTACCAACCAGGGGGCTGTGTGGCACTACCAACCAGGGGGCTGTGGGCTGTGTGGCACTCCCTACCAGGGGTCTTTGTGGCACTCCCTACCAGGGGTCTGTGCAGCACTCCCTACCAGGGGGCTGTGCGGCTGATGGTCATTTTATTGTGAGTGGTGGTCTGATGGTCATTTTACTCTGAGTGGCGGGCTGATGGTCATTTTACTGTGAGTGGGGAGCTAATGGTCTTCAAGTGGTTTCTGCCTCTGACCTCCAATTGAAATTAATAGGAGGCAGAAAATACCTGCGGCACTCGTTTGGAGATTTTTTTCCTGCGTCTTTTGCTTTCGCTTTAACAGCTTAAGAAAAAACACAAAAAAAAGGTCACACAACGCTGTCAGTTGCTGAAGGAATTTGGAGGCAGATTTTTTTTGCCTTACAAAAAACGTGTGTGAACATACCCTACGAGTGTAGTGCTTGTTCTTAGCCGTTTTCTGTCTTTCTCGAAACAATTTTTGGTAGAGGGGCCCTGAGAAAATTTTATTTTTCCAGTGCTGCCTTGAGTCTGATAAGGTTGGGAAACTCTGTACTAGGCTACAGGATCCCGTCATGGAGCAGCCCAGTTCGTCATGGGAACGGGGCCTAGGTGAGTACAATTTTTGTTTTTGTTTGGGGACACTGTCTTCAAGGGGGAGGTGGGAGACTGTATGGCACTGTCTACAAGGGGGAAGTGGGGGACTGTATGGCACTGTCTACAAGGGGGAGGTGGGGGCTGTATGGCACGATCTACAAAAAGGAGGTGGGGGATTATGGCACTGTCTACAGGGAGGCTATATGGCAAAATCTACAGGGGGGCACTATACAGTGTGGGGGCCACTAAGCAGACATTATACTGTGTAGGGGTACTACAGGTGGCATAATACTGTGGGCCCAATTAGAGGACAAAATACTGTGTCCTTGAAGGGGTTGTAATATACTATTAAATATTATTATTATACTGTATGGGGGCACTAAAGGGTCATTATATACTTTTTATGGGGCATTTTTTTTTAATGATGGGGTGGGTTGCCGAAAGATCATTTCGCACAGGGCATCATCTATCCTAGGGTCGGCCCTGCTAAGCAGCCACCCCCCTCATGAATAGTAGGCGTGTGAGTGGGTGTTTATCAATATATTACACCTGTGTAATCTCCCTCTATGTAGCATTGTGTTTTGTCTGCGTCCTGCTGGGAGGTGGTGTGTGTACCTGCCCTCATGAGTAAGTATGGCCTATTCAGTGATTTGAAATTAATATAGTTCTTTTTCAGTGATTTGTAGATCATAGATAAAGTTAAAATTATCTGCACATAATATAGTTTTCGTTTTTCTTCACTAGTTAGATGTTTGCACATTTAATAATGCAGATATATTGAAACAAACACAGTAGATTAGACTAACAAAATATTTCATTTCTGAGTGGACAACAAAGTAGGTCTATTATTTAGCTGTTATTTTAGATATTTTATGTTTATATTGTATATAGATCCTATAGAGTGCGATGTAATCCCATTTTGTAGAGCGATCAGACTTTCTCTGGTTACCCTGGCAGTCCCTCCGTCTGACTGTATATTCCCTTCGCTTCCTAGGCTAATAGATCCCCATTTCTCTATCCAAGACCCTCAGTCTGCCTAACACACGGCAGGGCTAGTTGTTTCTGCTCTAACTGCCTAAGGTTAGACACTGTGCCACTTGAAATTAAGTCTAGGTTCACATCTGCGTTGTAGGCTCTGTTTTGGTTTTGGTGTCTGCAATGCGCTGGATCCGAAGCTTCTGTTTTTTGCGTTGTTCTGCTCCTATAATTGAGCAGAACAGAAAAAAAGCAAATGTGAACCTAGCCTTAACCTGACTGTCAAGTTGAAGATAAAAGGTCGGATAAAAGATGCAGAGATTTATGGTATCGGCGCCAGGCTAGTAGAAAATGATGGTTCTTGGAGATGGTTTATTGGAGAAGGTTTTCTTTATTTAAAATGACAACGCATTTCGGGACCGGACTGGTCCCTTCATCAGGTCTATTAAATAAAGAAAACCTTCTCCAATAAACCAACTCCAAGTACCAATCTTTTCTACTAGCCTGGCGCCGATACCATAAATCTCTGCATCTTTTATCCTACCTTTATCTTCAACTTGACTTCCGCAAGGAGGATTTGTCCTCGCAGGGATCGCAGTGGGTGGCAGCCGGCATTGACACGGAATGTTGTAAAAAAACTTCAGAGGAGCGCCGCTTCCTTACTTTCTTCCTTTAACTGTATATTAACCCGACTGTATATTCTAACTTTCTGTACGGTTATGGTACCCACACACATTTTGCACATTTTCTGCAGTATATCCCCAGTGTACCTGCAGAAAAATCTGTATGTGTTACATGATTGATTTTGCTTTGGATTCACAGCGGATTTCACCCCTTCTACATTGCAAATGGGAAAATCAGTTGTGAACATCAACAGAATGAGCATGCTGTGGATTTGAAATCTGCAGCATGATCTGATTTCCTTGCAGAAAATATTTAGCAGCATTTGATAATTTAGCAGCAGATTTGATAAATCTCCACCACTTGTTTGCAACAGTCTTCCGCTGCAGATTTTCTGCCCGCAAATCTAGATGAAAAATCTGCAACAAATCCACTATGTGGGCGGGTACCCTTACAATTTTCTTTATATGATGGTGCCCATTACCTGTGCACATCAGGGACGTTCCCTGTTCCTATTAGGGTATGTTCACACGCAGTGAGCAAAAACGTCTCAAAATACGGAGCTGTTTTCAAGAGAAAACAGGTTCTGATTTTCAGAAGTTTTTTGTGCCATTCGCGATTTTCGCTGCGTTTTTCGTGGCGTTTTTTACAGTCGTTTTTTAAGCTTTTTTAACTAGAGTCTATGGAAAACGGCTCCAAAAACGTCCCAAGAAGTGTCCTGCACTTGTCCAAAAAACGCTCCGTCGGAACAGAACTCCATTTTCCCATTGAAATCAATGGACAGATGTTTGGAGGCGTTCTGCTTCCGATTTTTCAGCCGTTTTTCGGGCGTTTATGGGCGTGTGAACATACCCTTAGACTTCATATGCATATCCTTTACCAGGGACTGCGTCTTACCATTTTGAATTCTCAAAGAGATTCGGCTAATGGTAACCACCGCTGTCGATGATTTTCCTGGACTGCTAACTCCCCGAACTGAGGGATCTCACATAAATGATTCTGTATTGAGATGTCCGTTTCTTCAGTCATGGTTACCAACCCTCTACATTTGCCTTGTGGGCTGTATTCCATATTGCATCATGTGCTCTCACCTGCCCTTGTTTTATGTTCTCTCTGTATGTCATATTGTTTGTTCCCCTTTACCTGTCTGATATACCCATTTAGTCAGCGTCTACCGATAGGCACCACATGATGGGGACTTGGGCGTGGCTTTACCATTCTATGTTCCCCCACTAAAGTCATAGTTCATAACTTAGATGTTATAGATTAAAGGCGGATCCTGTATGTCAGAGACGCGCAGGACCTGCTGATACTGAACCCTTCAGGTTTGTGTGTCTGACGGATTCAGGTCATAGCGAAAGATACAGCTGTTCTGTATGTGATGTTGAGATCAGGGCTCTGTGGGGGCCATAGTATCTCTTTCAGGGCTCATAGTTCTTCTTTACACTGAAGATAGTTCTTAATGACATCAGCTATATATTTGGGGTTGTTGTCCTGCTGCAGAATACATTTGGAGCCAATCAGACACCTCCCTGATGGTATTGCATGATGGATAAGTGTCCGCCTTTATTTTTCAGCATTACGGACACCATTAATCCTGACCAAATCCCTAACTTCGTTTGCTGAATTTGCATCCCCAAACTTGCAAGGAACCACCACCATGCTTCACTTTTGCCTGCAGTCACCCATTTTTGTACTGCTCCTTCGGATAAACTGCCTCCTGTTACTGACAAATATTTTACATTTTGACTCATCAGCTCAGAGCACCTGCTACAATTTTTCTTCACCCCAGTTGCTAGGTTTTCGTGCATAGTTGAGTTGCTTGGCCTTGTTCCCAAGTCGAAGGTATGAATTTTTGGCCGCAATTCTTCCATAAAGACCACTACTGGCCAGACTACTTCTGAGCTGATGGCACTGCTGGACATCTTCTGAATTCAAAGGAAAGCATGATGTGCCTTTGATCTGCTGCACTAAGTTTCATTGGCCGACCACTGCGTCTACGGATCTCAATGTTGCCTGTTTCTTTGTGTTTCTTCAAAAGAGCTTTAACAGAACATCTTGAATCCTAAGTCTGCTTTGAAATCTTTGCCTGAATGAGACCTTGCTGATGCAGTATAACTACCTTGTGTCTTGTTGCTGTGCTCAGTCTTGCCATGGTGGACCTGTGACATGAAACTGTCTTATATAACCTCACCTTTGTAGCAGATATGGCTGTTCTTCACCCAATTTTAAGCCTCCTACCCAGCAGTTGATGTTATAGTTAAAGAGGCTCTGTCACCACATTATAAGTGCCCTATCTGCTACATAAGGAGATGGGCGCTATAATGTAGGTGACAGCAGTGCTTTTTATTTTAAAAAAACGATCTATTTTCACCACTTTATTAGCGATTTTAGCTTTATGCTAATGAGTTTCTCAATGAACAACTGGGCGTGTTTTACTATTGACCAAGTGGGTGTTGTACAGAGGAGTTTATGACGCTGAACAATCAGTGACCAATCAGCGTCATACACTTCTCTCCATTCATTTAGTCAGCGCATAGGGATCATTTTAGATCAGTATGTGCTGTCTTATACTAACACATTAACGATACTGAAGTGTTTAAACAGTGAATAGACATTCCACGGGATGTCTATTCACAATCCTGGCACTTCGTTAATGTTTCTGTGGTAGATACAGCAGAGCAAGCGTAATCTCGCTCATACCTGTCATTTACAACGTGATCTCGCGAGATTACGCTTGCTCTGCTGTAACTACCACAGAAACATTAACGAAGTGTCGGGATTGTGAATAGACATCCCGTGGAATGTCTATTCACTGTCTAAACACTTCACTGCACATTCACGCTGTAACAATGTGCTGGAACAATGAGCAGTGTATGACGCTGATTGGTCACTGATTGGTCAGCGTCATACACTTCTCTTCACAACGCCCAGTTGGTAAAAAGTAAAAACACGCCCAGTTGTTTATTAAGAAACTAATTAGCATAAATCTAAAATTATTTATAACTTGCTCAAAAATTATAGTTTTTCAAAACAAAACCACTGCTGTTATCTACATTACAGCACCGATCAGCACAGATTATGTAGGAGATAGGGCACTTATAATCTGGTGACAGAGCCTCTTTAAATAATAGAGACGGTCATGTGCAAACATAGATACCTCTCCATTAAACTGTATGGAGAGTGCGGCGGTCGGGAACCTCCCAATAAGTGAGGGTCCCGTAGGAGGGAACTGCACCGATCAGTCATTTATGCCATATCCACAAAATATCCCATAAATGCTAAAGATGTAAAATATGTATCAAATTTTAGCATCCGACAATAATGAAAATGAATGCAAATACAGATGCAATACGGATGCTATATGATCCGCATTTACGAACCTATTGTTTGGTATTACAATCGAACAAATGCATCTGACAAATTTGTTTGCAACTAAAGTACTCTGCATTGCAAGTGCAGACATTCACACACTGAATGTGTGAATGTCGCGGAAATGGCACATGGAAATTCATATCTTAATTTGCAGTATTTCAATGTGGCCTAAGGCCTCATGTCCACAACACTGCCATGTGCAAAGGGCTTTATGTTGGCACATGGAGTCCCATGCGGCTCCATACTACGAATGCCTTATGTTATAGATACTCTCGTTCGGGGGAAACCGTTCCAGGAGGAAATAGCTGCATTATACGGAATCTGTTTGAGCATTCTAAAAAAAAAATACAGAATGCCCCAAAAAATGGCCTACGAAAGTACAGTAATGCCCCATTCACCTATAAAGGTGTTCTACTATGGCTCTGTACAACATGGAGCCATAAAAAAGACAAAGCTGAATAAAGATACATTTAAAATAACAAATTGTTGTATTATGTTTTTAGTAATTAGGATATAAATTCCCCCTCCCAGATAAACAAGTGACTAATTAACTGGATAAACATCTCACACACTAGAGGAATCTGATAGTACTAATACATAGTGGAGTGCATATATTTCTATCATACCTTCTTTAGATTCATCAAAACATTTGAAATAAGTGAGTTGGCCTGTTGATTAATTATATATTAGAGCTCATGCACGCGACCGTATTTGAAATCCGTATGACACGAATCTTGAATACAGTGGCAAAAACAAAATAATTCTTCTGCCATTTAAAGCCAAATTTGGCTGTGTTGTCTGGGATTAAAATCGCACAATGGCCTATCTGACGTCATTTTTCACTATTTTTGTAAATTGTTTTTAACAATTAGGGTATGTTCACACGGCCTATTTAAAATCTGAAGTAGAACGCCTCCAAACATCTGCCCATTGATTGCAATGCGAAAAACAGCGTTCTGTTCCGACGGGCCGTTATTTTACGCTGACTTTTGAAAAACGGCCACGTAAAAAAACAGCCACGAAAAAGAAGTGCAGGTCACTTCTTGGGACATTTTTGGTTCCGTTTATCATAGACTCTAATCACGAGTGACTTAAAAAACGTCTGAAAATCAGGAGCTGTTTTCCCTTGAAAACAGCTCCGTATTTTCAGACGTTTTTGAGTTTGCGTGTGAACATACCCTTGCTGTTATAGAAGCAGTTCTTGGTTCATTTCTTATACCTGCTTTCTTTATATAAAAAAAAAAATGCAGCCACCAATACCATCAAAGAAACAAGCAAAACTCCATGTATCATCCACTAAATTTTCTGACACCGTTTTTAGTTGTGGTTGTGGTATGACTTTCTGCCTGCGACCTGTAACTCTTGTTCCACCTCCGACAGCTCCTCATGGAACTATACCAATTTGGAAAATTGGACCCTAGTTTGATGAACTCTGTCATTGGGAGTCCCACACTCGTGGTAGGTTCCTTTACTCCTGGAGGACTTGGATTTTTTTCAGAGGTTTCTATGCGAAGTGAAGGTCATTCACAAACCCTGTCCCTTCCTGTCACATAATTTTCTGTACCTGCACGGTGAGTCCCCTTGATATTGTTAAACTGGATAATTCTGATATTACTACTATTATATGGTTCTCATTGATCCATACCTGTGGTACCTGACCAACATTCCTTATTGATTATAGCTACATGTTTATTATTTGTGGAAATGTTCATATTCTTTTTTTATAATTTGTGAATTGTAATGATTTACATGGTTTCTTAGGATCATCTGTGTAATCCGTAATCGCGGATAAAAATACTGATCCATTAATTTCTATGGCCCACGGTCACCTTCCCGTATATCTACGGGTTAGTGACCGGGCCGCAGAAACGACCCGGAAAAATAGGACATGTCCTATTTTTTTCATTTACGGACCTTGCTCCTATACTTTATAATGTGAGCACGGCCCGCAAATGCGGGTGACAGTCCGCGGCCCGTCTGCGGCCTGTCCATGGAGTATTTACTGACCGTAAATACTCCACGGACGTGTGCATGAGGCCTAAAGTGTAGATTGTTATATGAAGAAGATTGCAAGCTCGATCAAATTTAACCATCCAAGTACTTTACCAAATGAAACAGTGATTGTAAATAATGGAGCCAAATAGACTGCAAAATTATAAGAAACGCATATGTTTTTTATTTATATTTAACTGTCAAGTGAATTTAAATCATTTATCCTTTGCCATTCATGCATTTAGAACAATGATTTTGGCCTGTTATAACAAAAATTAATAATCTAAATTGAAAATTGATTCCAAACCCAGTAGAATGAAAGGAAACATTTGAAAGATCTATTTCTTTACAGTATGGGGGAGATTTATGAAGACCTGTTTCATACACCAGTCTTAATATAAAGATAACTGGAGTAAGATGCACCTAATTTATTAGCAGGCCTTCACCTCTTATAAAATTAGGCACATCTCTGTCTGTCCGTATGCCTGAAAGGGAAATCTTCAACACTCTATGGCGTAAATTGTAATAAAGATGTCGGGCTGCGGAAGGCCAGACCCTTCTTGCGCGCAGCGCCCCCCAGTTTTCAGGAAAGTGCATGGGTGGCATAAATGCATCAAAATGTTTGTGCAAATTGCGTTTTTTGATGCATTTGCATAGATAAGTTTAAAAAAAAAAACTTTTATTTTTAAATACAATACGTGAAAACATAAGAAAAAAACTCAGCAGTATAAATGTTTCTATTATCGACTAAAAAAATGTAATGATTAATATTAAAAAACAAAAACACAACATGCTTTGAAATTACTGGAAACCTGCAGTAACAATGTGTATACAAAATTTCAAAAAGTTCTATTCACTGGCAATGAACATCTGGTCTCTATGAGAAAATACGACATTGCCAATATGCCCCCAAAATACCTGTGCGAGAGCAGTGGTTAGGAATTTACATTACCTTCAAAATAGCTGACATAGGAAAAAAAATTAAATGGTAGAACAATGATATAAAAATCAGATGTTATATGAAACGTCCAGTAAATCTATTTAGGCAAACAATAACTAAAAATTACTTGTTTTATACTTACGTCTATTTTATTTCTATTATTTTTTTATAATGTGCTGACAAAAATATTTATTTTATTAGAATAAAACTAATTCGTTTTCTTACCATAAATAATAAACCCTTTTTATTTTTCAGCTAATTGTCAGGATACACAGAAACACAGTTTCACACCTTTAACTTCTATCCAAGATGTGCAGTGCTTATTGAAAACAATATCTAATAATAGCGCTATGGCAAAGTTTCATGTTCTCTTTTTTGCTCGCAACAGCAATTAAATAAGGACAACTGATTTGTCTCCATGCTGTTGTTGACAGAACTAGTACTGACAGCCTTTTCTTTATGTTCCTTTGTGGGGAAAAACAATGGTAATTAGCATTATTCCCTTCTCACCCTCTCATGAAAACACAAAGAATGCAGCATAAGAAATAAGATTAACATCTTTGAGATGCATTTCTTCAAATGTTTCTACTTTGACATGTTATACCGTATATTGGTTATACTATACATAATATACACATATGCAGACAGATAATATAAAACACTTTTGTTTTCAATGTGTCAATTTCAATTTAATTAAAATTTTAAAGTGCAGGGTGTCGGCTGAATAAATAGAAAAAAAGTATTTCCTTATCTATGTTGTTCTTACAGTAGTGAAATTAGGAAACTTGGTGCAACAGTGCCCTCTGTTGGGCAAAATTGATATGGCAAGTACTGTCACACTTGGGCTTTAAAAACCAGTATATACAGTATAAGTCATTGAGGTACAATCATGGAAAGTAGGGTATAAAGTGAGGGGGGTACTAATTTATTCTCTAATTTGAACCGTATCTTTTTTAACCCCTTCCCCCTGCTTGCATTCTGGGCCCTAATAACCAAGCCATTTTTTACATTTTTACATTGTCACATTCGAAGAGCTATAACTTTTTATTTTTGCGTCGACATAGCTGTATAAGGCCTTGTTTCTTGCGGGACGACATGTAGTTTTTATTGGTACCATTTGAGAGTAGATGCGACTTTTTGATCACTTTTTATCACATTTTTTTTAAGTCAGGATTAACAGAAAACAGCAATTTTTCCATTGTTTTTTATTTTATTTTTTTACGGCGTTCACAGTGCGGGTTAAATAATGTAACAGCTTTATAGTTGGGGTCGTTTCGGACGCGGCAATACCAAATATGTGTAACTTTTAATAGTAAAGCAGTTTGTAAAGGGAAAAAGTGGGTTTTTCATTTTTTTTTTCACTTTTTTTTAAAATTAACTTTATTCAACTTTTTTTTTACTTTTATACTAGTCCCACTAGGGGACTTCACTAAGCGATCCTCCGATCGCTATTATAATACACTGCAATACTTCTGTATTGCAGTGTATTACTGCCTGTCCGTTTAAAACGGACAGGCATCTGCTAGGTCATGCCAGGGGCATGATCTAGCAGGCATTCACGACAGGCAGACCTGGGGGACTTTATTAGGCCCCCGGCTGCCATCGGAGACACAGACACTCGGCGATTTTATCTCCGGGAGTCAGTGGGATGAGAGGGAGCTCCCTCCCTCTCTCCAAAACCACTCAGATGCGGTGCACGCTATTGAGCACTGCATCCTAAAGGTTAAACGGGTGAGATCGATACTAATATCGATCTCACCCGGCAGAGCAGGGACGCCCACAGCCCTCAGCTGCCTCTGGCAGCTGAGAGCAGGGAGATTTGACAGCTCCCTGCTCTGTTTACTTTATTCTAATGCAGCGCCGTGGAATGGCGGCGCTGTAGAATAAAGCCCATTAATGACCGCCGTGAAAAGGCTTATCGGCGGTCATTAAGGGGTTAAATAAGTGCAAGTCCAACAAAGTAACTTTGGAACGTATGCCTTAGACATATGCTACTGTATGCTCGACTTTGAAATTGTGTTTTATTAAACAGAAAATACATAGATATGCCATTTCATTCTCTGAAAATAGTAACATGTTTTTGGTGGCGTTTTTTCACAGTTTTTTTTTGTTGAGGGGACCAGATGTTAGTTTAAAGTCCATAGTGAACCTTCACCGAAAAATCACCATAAGCGAGATAACTAGAGGCTAAAACATAACCATTAATGTTTCATTTAAAATGTATAGCCGGAGAAAACATATTGTTTAAAATTTATATCGATATATGTAGATTCTTGCAACCACACGCAGTATGAATAGAATAAAAATTGCTTAATGTATCACAGGTGGCAGGAGTCACATGGGCCAAAACTATGTCACTTAGGAGGTCGACAGGGATGCGTCGTTACTGAAGACCAGGGAAGGTGAGTATGGTATTTAGTTAGGGGTGGAATTGCAAGTGCCCCGATTCAGAGTCAGATAGGGCAATCTGGCCACTTGCAATTTGTGGCAAATTTTTGGGATCTAATCAAATTGGACACCAATTTGGACAGGAAATTTGCTCATCTTTATTATAGACACATGG